>NC_056741.1:301770927-301815927 GCF_019279795.1 Protopterus annectens | reverse complement strand
AAGTACTTGCAGATGATGGCTACTGCAGAACAAGATGGTGTCATTTAAATGGTAGAGTTGTATGCATTAGTAGTGCATTCCCGAGGAAGCCTCCAGACTCTGTCTGCAATGATTAGATCAAGACAAGCAGAAAAAGGCAAGAGTAAGAAGGAGTTATTAAGATTCAACAAGTGCAGCAGATTCTTTTTCAACTAAAGGTAATATCTAGCAGGCAGTACTGAAGAATTGGGGGTGGACCATAAATTGCAGTTATAAATAAGGATCTACCACATATTGCGCTTACAAATCACAATGTTCACAAGGTTTGATTTTGAAATGAATATACCAATTCATTACAGCAAATAATTTTAGTAAGATTCTGTGTCTTATTTAATAGGGTGTTGCAAACTCTGCCTGTTGTTATCGGACAATGCGGGTCTTTTGGTTTGTTTAACTGACACAGGTGAAGACAGACAGATTCAAATACTGCTGCATATGCTATAACGTCCTAGGACATAAATGTATTTGTTTCTACTTTGTTGCCATAGTTATGAGATTCATGCAGAGATGGATATTATCAGAATGACTTACATTCAAGATGGAGCAGTCTGCCCCATCCATCAGATTAGTAGCATGAATGGTGGTGGGGGAGGGGAGCAGGCATGTTCCAGTCTTCTGTAGCCCATGTATCCGTTTACTTACAACTCTTATCCTATGTAAAGCATCAGCATGACCCTGGAGTATATTAGCATCATTTATAAAAAAGAAACACCAAAACCAAGCAATTAATTTTCAAAACAGCCTTTATTTTACTTGAAAACTGAACATCTGACAATACACCAGAAGTAAAAACAATGTTCAGGCAATGTCGTCATGCTGGTTTGGGTCAGAATAAACATTGAACTAAAGGAAAACTCCACCTCAGAACTAAAAATAATATTTTTTTCCCTCTGTCTTTGTTTTATGTGCTATTTTAACACATCAAAATTATCCTGAGTGCTTCTTAGAAAATTCTAATGTTTTTATATCAAAGCGATCTTCTTTTGCCTACAACCCTTTCTCTTTCCCATAATCCATTTCAAGTCTACTTTATATGAGTCATGCTGGACATAAGGAAGTAGTGGTGTATTCCCATAATGAGATTAGTGTCAGTCACTGTTATCTTACATACCTTCTGTAACAGGACTGCTGCTTTTATTTCTTGAATGGCCTTCATTTGTGTATGTTTCAGGGCTTGTTTTACAGTATACTAAGGAGTTGCAGTAAACTCTCAGCTAACCGGCACCCTTGGGGATTGGTAGATGCTGGATAACTGTAGTTTCTGGATACTCGATGGTAACTATTAATAGGCCTCACTAATCACTGTACCATATACTATTTGGTTTGACTTGTTCTCAGGTTGGGGAGAGAGGGAATTTATTAATTTCTTCCTTTTTAAAACTGTAAAACTAAAAAAACATAAGGTATGTTTCTGCAAGGGGGGGGCACAAAGTGCAACACACGAAAACTGTACTGTATTTCTTCAATTTTTTTTTTTTTTGCCAGTCACTTGAGAGTGCTGGTTGCTCGAGTTCCAGTTAACTGAGAGTTTACTGTATACAGCTGCAACCAAAAAAGTACTTAAATTGCAGACCTTTGTTGAAAGTATCTTTTTGTAGTCCAAGAGGAATTGACAGTCCCTCCCCCTGCACTTTTCCAGAGATGTGAAAACTGTCACTGCAGTGAGGGATATTCGCAGATTCATGTATAAGAGACAGGTGCTATTGGAAAGGAAAGGAAAACATTTTAAAGTAATACTATTCCCCAGTGAGAGCAGTGGAAATAATTTCATTTTCACTCAGAGATGTATATATACATATATATATATATATATATATATATATATATATATATATATACATACATACATACACACACATATATCTACCTATATCTATCTATATCTATTTATATATTTATATATATATATATATATATATATATATATATATATATATTTTAATATTATATATATATTTTAATATTATATATATATATATATATATATATATATATATATATAGATGTGAAAACTGTCACTGCAGTGAGGGATATTCGCAGATTCATGTATAAGAGGCAGGTGCTATTGGAAAGGAAAGGAAAACATTTTAAAGTAATGCTGTTTCCCAGTGAGAGCAGTGGAAATAATTTCATTTTCACTCAGAGATGTATATATACATATATATATACATACATACATACATACATACACATATATATCTACCTATATCTATCTATATATATATATATATATATATATATATATATATATATATATATATATATATATTTATAGATAGAGATGTGAAAACTGTCACTGCACTGAGGGATATTCACAGATTCATGTATAAGAGACAGGTGCTATTGGAAAGGAAAGGAAAAGGAAAACATTTTAAAGTAATGCTGTTTCCCAGTGAGAGCAGTGGAAATAATTTCATTTTCACTCAGAGATGTATGTATACACACACACACACACACATATATATATATATATATATATATATATATATATATATATATATTTATATTTATATATATGTGCATAAAAAATATATAAGAGTACTAAAACACTACTTTAATATAACTGAATACAACTGTGAGTGCTTTCACAGTCAAGCTGCTTCATCAGACAATTCAAACAGAATAAATCCATGCATTTAAATATGCTCTTATATATTTTTTATGCACATTCTCTGGTTGTTGGAGCACTGATTTATTCACACAGCCTGCTTGTTTTTGTCGAATATATATATATATATATATATATATATATATATATATATATTTATTTATTTATTTATTTTTTACTTGAATCTTGCAGAAAATGTTTTATTTTTGTTGTATAACTAATGCCATGATCTTTTCCCCTTAATAATACCAACCTATAACAATATATGACCATCTTTCTATTCTTTAACTTAATATAACTTAATATTTCTGAGACACAGATGTCTTGTGGTATTATATTTTCTATCTTTTCTTGTTATTCTGGTCATATAGTGATTTCTTAAAGTACAGGAAAATCACTTTTTTACAAACCTGGCTCCTTGATAATGACACATTACTCTATTCCCCAGTCCCTGAAGTGTAAAAAAATTTTTGGCGGGGTGAATGTTGTAGGAAATTATCAGTAGCGTTTGTTTTATAACCAATGTTTCATTCTTTTTCTCATTACTATGCTGCAGTTCTACAGCCACATATTGCCAACTTTATATTACCTACCGTTGGATTTTGGCACAGATGTCTTCTAGCATTATATTCCCAGTTGCAGTGGCGATGTGTTTAATGTACCAACCATTTTCTTTCTACAATGTGTTTTCCTGCTCCATTCCATTTACAGCCGACATCCCTCAGCTGACTATATTATATTGCATTATCTATGATATTCTCTTGCTCAAATACTCTTTCACATTTGTCACCAGTCTATATTTTGCCTCTTTCATTGTTTCCCAAGGTTATTGTCTGCCATGCAGTTCTGTACTTATCTCATGTGAAATGATGTGCATAGCTACTTTAGCAAATGCTTTCTGCTATTACAGATGACAAGGACTACCAACTAAAACGTCAGTCTGCCACTGGCAAACTCCGCAATTGTAGGACTATAAAATGTCCATGACTTTATGGCCCATTACATGTTTGTTTTTTTCTATCTGAGACATTTTGACGTGCTGCAATTATTTTTTTTCACTCGTTCAGCACAAGTTGAAGAAAATAAGTTTGATCACAATGTGATGAATAATAGATGTCTGTCCATATATTAAAGCGAGTACATTATTTTTCAAGTAGAGTTTCTTTATATTGTATAACACAACTGACTCATACTTTCTTTGAAAACATACATTAGCACTGCCACACATTAGGTATCATAGTTCGGTGACCAATGTGAACGCAGGCAATGCCACTGAGAAAAGCACAGCATGGCTATCAAAGATGATCCATTTACAATATGTTACACATAAGTCTACATTTTCCCTTGTACAATGTTAAAAAGGAACAGCACAAATTCAAGAATTTCTGCCCATTACCTATTTTCTGCATCCTTTGCACTGTCTTAGGAAGTACGGTATGTTGATAATGCACGCAGTATTTTTAAGAAGCATTGTAGTACATTTTGTCAGCCCATTTTCTCCTGTTATTTTTCATAGTGTTGCACAGGAACTGTTGCATCACCTTGACTCCTGTCTTTCTTACTGTTCATCCACATCTTGTCTGTTCTGTGTGTTGTGCTTTTGGTCTTCCCATTAATTTCATATGTCAGTTATTTTCCATAGGCAGACTGTTTATCATATTTATATATATAATGCATGGATGCCACAATCAAGGATCCGAAGGTTAATAAACTGATTAATGAAAAAAACTGAGTGTTTGGTTTCCCTGCGTCAGGTGTTTCACTCTCTTTTTGGTTGGTAGTTCAGACATACTTAACCTCACCTGTACTCAGTACTGGATTATGTGTCTAGTGTATATGGAGTTGAAAATTATAAGTGACTTATTTAGTGTTTCAATGTCACATAATTTCATACTAAAGTGGAAATAGAAATGGCAGGGCCTACTTCATACATGTGCACCTGGGGATTCACTCCCATTGTTTATTTACTTGCTTATTTACATTTGTTTACAAGGAGAGTCTGACTGAGAATTAAAATTGCCTTTTCAATAGATATCCACAAAGAAAATCTCCATGGTTTTATATATATATATATATATATATATATATATATATATATACAAGGTTATTATGGCAATGTGCAAATATTTATTAAAGTAAAAACATTTATATATTTATAACAGAGACATCTAAAGATTTGCACAATGAATTAACTGCTCTGTGCAGTACACATACATTAAAGTGAGTCTTTTATACCAAATTAACACAGTTTTGGTGGTTACAGTGTACAATACAGATACTTTAAAAAGATTTTTTACAAGAAAAAGTTACATATGTGCAGATTAGAAGTTGAACTAGTTGTATATGCATACAGACTTGTGTGTGCACACACACACACACACACACACACACACACACACACACACACACATACACACAATATTTTGCTATTATATGCATACACACATACATGTAAGATGTGTGCAACACACATATACTTAACATGCACACATACATATACATATATATATATATATATATATATATATATATATATAGATAGATATATATATATATATATACATATACACACACATACATACACACACAGACACACACTTATATATATATATATATATATATATATATATATATATAGACACACACACACACACACACACACACACACACACACACACACACACACACACACACACACACACACACACACATATATATAAACATATATATGGGTCCCTATCAGTTGATCGAGCTTTCAGAAACTCAAAATTCATATGGTCGAGATCATCTGATAGAGTTTTTGAAAACTCACATCTTTTAAATGGAGATCGCTGTATGTTGTGGATCAGGAAATGTACCCTTTTCCTCACTGTAGTACAATTTTGGAGTTGGTATATATAATTTGCAGGGGGTGTGAGGGTGCAGGGGGGCTTCCCCACCTTACAAAATGTAAAAAAGGCATATTTTTGTGGGTTTTTGTTAATGTTCAAGTTTACAGAAACTTGATCATATGGTCTCAACCATATGAATTTCAGGTTTCTGATATCTGTATGGGTCTACTTTTAAATACCTAACTCACAGAAAATCAAAGACCACAATACAGAGACCAGAAAGCCAAAACCTGAAATTACTCAAAGTGCAAAATACCAATGGCCAAAATACCAAACTCAAACTTGCAAACCACACTTATAAGCCACTACAACAAAGCAGTACTATACAAAACAAAAAACAACAGTATATACCTGAAAACACAAACAAAAACCCTGTACAACATTAAATAACTACTAATTTACCTTCCTTCATCAAGCTAGACTAACTAAAGCTAATCTAAGTGGGGAGCTATGCCCCCAACACCCTCTGACATGGAAGACTGCACCCGCCACCCCCTCAACTATATATACCAACTCTGGGATCGCACTACAGTGGGCATACACCTTTTGCCTTACCTTATTGTACAGCACACATACATCCACTACTGCCAAGAGTATACAAAACGTCCGCCATATTTGCTCATATACTTCCCATACAATTTAAAGGGACATACAGCATTTAAAAACATGAACTATGGCTTTCCTATGGAATTATCAGTATTATATCAGCCCTTTAAATTTCAGCCTTCTGACACTCTCATTATGAATTTCAGTATTTTTACCCTCGATCTTTTGCACATTCAGTATTTCCAGGTTTCAGCTTTCCGGTCTCAGTATTGTGGTCTTTGATCTTCTGAGAGTTTGGTATTTAAAAGTATATATATATATATATATATATATATATATATATATGCACACATACAGAGAATGTCTCTCTTTTCCTGTACTAGACTATGCAACAGTGCCATTTATAAGAATATTTACATGAATGTACTTTTATTCAATGTTGCATGTTTAACACAAATGTCAGATCATGTATATGTAAACTTTGTATTTGTAATTATAATCATTGTTACATGTTAAATTTGGATCTTTTCTACCCAGAACTCCATTGAAAAAGGATTTTTGTCCAGTTGGATTTTCCCAGTAATCAAATGTAAAATAAAATAAATAAATAAAAATCTAATGCAGGCTAAGACAAATTCCAAATTATGTGAGAAATTTAGCTTAAAAAAGGTGGGTGGGCTTTGCCTCTTTTGATTCCAATGCAAGGAAATGAAAGTGTTATAAAAAAGTACAAGCAGGTTTTTAGTATCTACACAATACTAGAACCATATTGTAGGGAGAAAATGCAACCTAAGGGTTGAGTTAAACTGTTGGAAAAGGTGGAGTTTTCCATTAATGTAGGCTGTCCACACTCACAGGCCTCTAGTTTAATCTTACAGTGTAAGATAATATTGCTGACAGCAATATGTGGAGTAGGCCTTGCTGCTTTAACCTTCTAGTGTAAGATAATTTTGTTGACAACAATATATAATTTATCTGGAAAAGCATAGAATGTGCTTGAAAAGTAGACTTATATACTCAAGAAAATTTCTCAGAACTTTTATACTGGCATTTAGAAAGAGCAGTAATTGTGAGAAGTGAGCTTATACTATGAAAGAGCTACAAGATAAAGAATTTTGGGGAGTGTCATGAAAGATGGGCAATGCCTATCTTATAGAATGTATAACTGGGCATGAATAAAGATGTAACATCTGAGGGAAGAAATAAGTGCAGTATTGTAAATGCGAAGTGAAATGTGACAGTGGGGCACATTAAGTGGTGACTGGTAAGGGGAGAGCTAAATATTCGGAGAGGTATACAACTAGTGGATAGTTACATCTATACATCAGCCTAGCCTAGAATCTTTTACCTTCATGTACTAGTTCTCTGAACCACATATATAACAGTATTCCATGTTAGAGGTGTGGGTGTGTTCTAGTGGAATTCACACATGGTTAGCACAATTTGATCAGAAGGTGAAGTCAAATTGATCAAATGCTATGTCAGGAGTGAGTAAAACCCAATGTATTCCTATCCTTTGCCCTCTGTAGTGGGATATTGCTATGTTACAATATAATTTTAATTATAAATAAAAAAAATGCCATATTATAATATTTTGTATTTGGCTGACATCATTTTTTTATTCTGTCTTATTGTATAGTACAAAGACAATACTGTGATCTCCCCGACAACCCATACAAAGCTTCTTGGAGTGGTAATAGCCAATACCCTATAATTTGACTTGCATGTCTCCCTAACTATAAAAAACATCCATAAGAAACTTGGAAGTCTATATAGGCACAAAAGATTTCTGACCGCAATGGCCAAAACTACATTAGCACAAACCCATCTGCTCTCCACTCTACTATATACCTCTCCAATTTTAACTAATCTAAGGAAAACAGACTTATCTAAGTTAGAAGCATGTTATAATAAAATTGCTAAGTTTGCATCTGACTGACCATGTAGAACACAACATTGTACAGCTTTAAAGATACTAGACTGGCTTGAGCTTCGAACATTATTCTTTACAACCAACTCTCTGTAACTCACAAGATTGTAACACAACCAACTAGAACCCCTGCACTACAAAATCTCATCCTTCCTTACAGTTCCAGCAGACCACTTTGCTCTAACAATAAGAACTTACTCACCATCTCCAAGGCCAACAACACTGCAGGAGAATCTTTATTTTCCAACTATATATCTTGTATATGGAACTCCCTTCCTAAATCCATTCTCTCAGTCTCATTCACTAACCACTTTAAGCCATCACTTAAAGCTCATCTAAAAAATAAGTGGCTATGTTCCTGTACTAACCCCTCATGAGTGCTCTGATACATCACGGTATACACAAAACATATCCAACTTCTCCCCCAGTGTTTAATCCTTTGTTCCTACCGACCTGTCTCAACCTTATATCTTGTCATAAGTCATAACTACAAATAGTACTAGCAATGTTCAAAGCCTAGGTTTTGTTGTCAAGATGTAACAAATTTGTATGTTCTTATGTATACTACATTTTGCTTACTTTATACTTTATTGATTATTGTAATGTGTGGATGAAAATTACTCGTAGCTTTTCTCCCTGGGCCTCCACTGAAAAAGGACCTGTGTCCAGTCAGACCTTCCCATTAAACAAATGTTAAATAAATAAATAAATAAAATGGTTCTGTTATTGAAAGTATGTTTTATTTTTATCTGGGGTAAAATTATAAGATAGCTGTAGTCATAGTAACTTTTCATTTAACTGAGCTGAGATTGAGCAATATAATGTTTCTGTGAATGTGGGTAACCATATTATAAGGTTATTCCATACCAGGAGAGTGTATATCAGGGAAGGTGGTGCAAGGGGTGAAGCCACCTGCAAGGCAGATAGGTAGGTTGCCCTCCCTATTGCTCAAACTTAATTTTTATATTTTCTTTCATTTTTATTTGTAGAAATGTTTAATGTTTACTTGACTAAAAGTATTACAGCCACTGTCTCTTGAGTTTTAAATTGGTAGTCACTAAGGCTGCTGGTTTAAATGCTTTCAAGTTACACATTTCATGCTGTGATTTAAAGATCACTGTTTACTTTTATTGGCGTCAGCACATAAGGTATTTAATTAGAAAAATCTAAGAATGTAATATATCTAAAATATCAGTACTCTTATTACAGTACATATATGAAGCTATTGCATTACTTTGTATGCTGTTGATGACAGAAAAAGGTGAGATTATTTGGTCTTTACTTTTTTTGTTTTTCTAGCATCCTGTAGTTCCCTTTCCTCTTAGGCCCTACCTTTCTCAGGTACCCTTTAAGACGTATGTGATTTTATACTCCATGTTTCCTCCTTTTGCAGTCTTTCTGGTGTTATTGTCACCGTCCTTCATCTAACTATGCACCCGAAGAAAAACTTCATTCATGCTGCACCTATGAGCTACTCATTCTAGAAAAAAGTACTTCACTTTTAGGATGATGTCTATGCCTTCAGCCTGCTAGTGATGTCCTTTCTTTCTTTAAATTTGGTTTATCATACTAGCCCTCATTACTGTACATACTCATATCATTTTTGCTATCCCCCTCCTTTCCTCCAGTAGGAAAAGGTTTAATTCCTCTAGTCTCTCCTCATAGCCTTCATCCTCCACTCCCCTTATTACTGGCATAGGCTTTGTGTAGACACTCTCCACTAACTTATTTTCCTTCTGCTGTAAGTGTACCAACAATGTGCATTGTATTCTACTTGTGGACTGTACAGAGTCAGTTTAACTTCTCTACTTCTCCAGTAGCTCTGACCAAATCTATTTATAATCTTTTCCTCTGATAGTCTTTGGCTGTAGACGTCACATTTCATGCCTCTTGGTTCATTTTCAATGCCTGTTTCTTGTCCTTTACTCTTCAAGATGACTCCACTTACCTCCTATTTCTCCTTGCTATTTTTGGACCATAAGTGAAAAACAGCACTTTTCTGCATTAACTTCAGTTGTCATTTATTTGGCTAGTTTACTGGCCTCCTTAGATCCCTTTGTAGGCTTAACCAATCTCCTAATTTTCCACCTGTCTTAGTGTTATCCACAAACATAAGACATATTTTCAGTGTCTTTTGTGACATTTAACATAAAGAAACTAATTTCATACCTCTCAACCTCTTACAGCAAGAAATCTGAACAAAGCCATAAATAAAAGTGGGTCAAAGGCCCAAAAATGGGGACAATTTTTGAATATTGCTCTTATAAACATAAAAATATGACAGAATAACAGGTTTTGCATTAGCTTGAATTTTCTGAAGGGTATCAAGTCTGAAACTCAAATGTCTTTCATTATTTTCTAATTCAGTATTTATTGCTTTTCCACTAGTTTGGCAGAAAACCACCATTGTATGAAAAACGGACCAAAAACATGAGGCAAAAATATAGATATTCTGCTAAAATCTGTACAGTTGAGAGGTATAAAACCAAACAACAGTGGTCCTGGGACTACCTACTTGGAACCCCACTCACTTTCTGTCTTTGTTTTGGTAGAGTTCTTAGCCCTCCAGTTTTTGTTCCTTTGTATTTAGCCACGCTTTTATTTTTTTGCAATCTTCACACTCTCTTCAACTTGTCTTTCAGTCTTCTGTGAGGGACTAAGTCAAAGGCCTTACTGAAGTACTCAGATATATCACATTTATCAGGCTCCCTTTCTCAAGTTCCAAAGAAATCCAGTCATGTAACTACATCAGATTGTATTGATATGATATTATAACTACAGACAAATGCTGGTTTTTATACTACTAGTTGTTTACCTCTAGGAAAACATCTATTGTTTTTCTTATTATCTTCATAATCTTCCCTACTTTTGTGATAAAACTTTTGGATCTGTAACTTCCTAGGGTAGTTTATGTGTCCATTTTGTGGAGCAGTATCAGAGCAGATTCTGTCTAGTAGTCTGGAATGCAATCATTATGGCTGACTGGCTGAAAAATTCTGTCTTAAGATCTTCAAGCATATATGTCAAGTTCTGCAGGATCATGGGACATTATTCCAACAGACCTTTGTGCCATATCCACCCCAGGTGACAAATTCATAGGTTCATAGGTAGGTACTAGGGTATTGGCCCTAGGGCCTATATAAGCCTAACCAAATGGTACCCTGGCTTTTGCCACCCAAGGAAATTATTTTCCTGTTCTTATTTTAAGTTCTTCAGGAATGTGGGACATATGCCATCAGAACTTTGTGCT
Organism: Protopterus annectens; assembly: GCF_019279795.1. Lineage (NCBI taxonomy): Eukaryota > Metazoa > Chordata > Ceratodontiformes > Protopteridae > Protopterus > Protopterus annectens. The sequence continues at coordinate 301,804,663 of NC_056741.1, read as the reverse complement.
TGCCCTCCCCGGTTGGTTTTCTATAGATTCCTTAGATATAGGATCCAGTTTTAGTTGTACACTCCTTCCTTCTTCAACATTCTCTCTTCTGTCTGTATTAGGACAACACAAACAAAAAATTAAAAATGTAAGTAAGATCATCACCATTATAATCATCACCATTTTGACCATTTACTCCCTACTCTCCCTTGCAGTCTTTCTAACACTGTTGTCGCCTTCCTTCATCTAGCTGTGTACTTGAAAAAATCCCTCATCCCATCTTTGATTCCTCTTGTCTATATTTGCTTTGGCCTTTCTTATCACATTTGATATTATTTTACTGGTCTCCTCTATGTTTTCCTCAACTTCCATTTTCACCTTTTGGATGCTCTTTCTTTTACAGTAATTACCTTTTTCTTTAAAATTGAATCACATTGGCAGTTCTTTCTGCCTTGTTCTTTCTTCACTACTAATTGTAAGCTTTGTTTATCCTAGTCCTCAAGATCTTTGTTCATCTTGTCTCACACTAGTCCCCAATTTGTACCTAAAACAATTTGTCTGGCCTATTGTCCTCTATCTTTCCATACCTTGGTCTTGTCCATCCACCTGCATTTGTCCTTACCCACTGTAGACTGTACTGTGACAAGGTCACTGTTAACCAGGGATCTCTTAACACAAAATAACTGTCACCTTCATCCTTTGTAAATATGATATTTAGAATCATTCCTTGGGCATTTCTGTACTACCTGGGTGAATCTGACCTGGTATAATAATTGAACTGGTTCATATTTCTTTCCAGATTTTGATGTAGGAATGTTCTAGTCCAGTTCTTGGAGACTGGGGTCTCCATAAGCCCAGCTTTCTTTTTCCTTCTATTTCTTTCCTGTTCATCACAGCCTTCTGTGTTTGGTGCTGAAGATCTTTATATACAACCACTAGCGTCCTTCCTTCCAGACCAACTTGCTCTAGAACTAAACGTTACTATTTTTGAGGTCTCTCCTGGTTGTTCTTTGTCATTAATTGCCATGCATTATATACATTGGCACTTCTCCATCTTGTCCTTTCTGTCCTACCCAAGCAACTGGTATCCTGGGACTTCCACATCCCAATTTTTTTACTTTTACCAAGTTTCAGTCACCCCCTACTGTGTACACCTCAGTCACCCCCTACTGTGTACACCTGTCCATCCAGTACTACTGTTTGAAGTTCCTCCATTATCCTGCACTGACTTATGCAATTGTCCATAATGGCGCTGCTCTACATCTGTCAGATGTTCTCATTGCCCTGTATCCTCTCTCTCAGACTGTCTGCTCTGTTGTTCTAGTCCTGTGTGCTCTTTTTCGTATGTTTTTTTCCTTCCCATGTCTCTTCTTCTGTGCCTTTAACTCTGCTGGTCCTCAGCTCTGCCTTCATTCTACCTATCTGTTTCTATCTGCGTCTGTTTGTCTCTCTGTCCCTCTTCCCATTCTATACATTCACTTCAGTTTAAATACGTTTGATCTGATATACTTTTTTAGTTTGAATTCCCACAAGAACTCCACCCCCAGAGTCCCTACATTCATCAGTTAATCTTACTTCTTCCTGTCTGACTCATTCCTCAAGCCATGACTGCAGTCTATAATCATTGCTTTCCTGACTGGATGTGTAATATGGGCACCCTATTGTAATTGCAAATCCTGCAACTATTAAAAAAAATCAAAGCAGGAGGAGTTCAGCAAATATTGACTAACTGTATACCTTAAGAGAAAGAGGAATACTCCAAGATACTGCAATTTCAGACTTAGGTTCATAGGTTCATAGATGTTTACTACGCTAACGACCACCAGGGCCTTTTTAAGCCTAGCCATACATCCCAAATCTCTGACAAGTTCTGAGACCCTTGATAAGTGTAAACATGGGCCTGGGACATGAACCAGTTGCAGATTACCTCTGTCCATTCCAGGCATAGGTGCCAAACCAGGGATGAATTTCTGGTTTCCTATCCAATTGTCCAAGTTGTACTTGAATTGGGTTAGGTAGGAACTTTGCTTCACATGGATGGAGAGCTTGTCCCATAGATGGGGTTGTCTATGGGATACATACCTATCTCTCCAGCAGGTTCTATTTATATCACAGGTAAGGTTTATGTCTTTAGAACAGGTAATTCTGGTGCTGTTTGTTTTGTGGATATGCAGGAGGTCCATCAGAGTGGGGTCTGACAATGCCCTGTATGCCAGGCATAGATCTCCCCTCAAAAGCCTGTAGGAGACAGAATATAGGGATAGGGCCTTGAGGCGGTCTGCATAGGACATATTACACCCTGTATTCTTTTAGTGAGGAACCTCTGTGGACATTCCAATTGTTGGATATGCCTGGTTAGGTACTTACCAAAGATGCCATTGTACTCAATGATAGGTCTGATGAATGCCAAATACAGTGGAACAATGACTTCATTGTACTTAGATGCCATACCTTTGTTTATAGGTTGCTCGACATAGAATGATTGTGTCACCACTGTAGACACGTGATGGTCAAAAGCTAGATTACTATCTGTGTGTGTCCCTAAGTCCCTGACTACTGGGACAGTTCTATGGGGTGTGTTGCCAATATGATAGTTACCAGGAATGGATGACTTCCCAACAATACTATTATGCATTTTTTGGCATTTAGTTTTAGTCTGTGGCTCTGACACCTGTTGTTTGTCTGTGTCAGTCCCTCTTGGAAAACATTTGTGTCAGTGTGAGATTCAATGACAGCTCCTAATTTGCAATCATCTGCATATTTAGTCAACCAGAGACCACTAACATTGGCCTTTGCTTCTGAGAAGGAAATGACAAAAAGGAGCGGTCCAATGACTGATCCCTGAGGGACTCCACTTGTGACTGGCCTCTTTGTAGAGGTGGACTCCCAAATGCACATTACTCTTTTACTCTTTTTTTTTTTTCACATGAAGCTTCATTGTTGTAAGGAGTACATTTGTGTTTCTCGGGATTTCAAACAGTTCCTGGCAGTGGATATGGTTAGCACCTCTGAAAAGTCTACCCTGCACCAAAAATCTTTGCATGTTCTAGCCACAATCATGGACCTTTACTGTGTCACCTCCACTGCTCCTCCCACCACATTACTGATGTCAGCAACTATTACTGGTCATGAATGCCTCCTGCCTTTTGTGATAGTATTTTTGAGTTCCACTTGTGTTCTTGTCCAGTGATAACCAGAGTACCATTCTCAGTACCCTGTGACCAAAACTACTCTGTTTTCCTTGCCTTCCTCTCATTTTTGGAATACGACTTGGTAATCACCAGAACTACTCCCTCCTTCCTTTGTTCCTGTTTTTGGTTCCTGTGTTAGTCTTTTTTCATTGCACTTGTTAAACTATCTTATTTTTAGTAGAACTCTTGTTATCCACACTGACCCTTCCTTCCTTCTCCTCCTGAAGAGCACCTATCTACTTGCCCCTTCCTATTGCTGTTCCTTGCTGCCTTCCTGTCTGTCTAGTCTTCCTTTCCTCCCTTTTCTTGTTTGGGGACTGTCATCATGCCTGCCACTGTCAGTGCCTTTTTCTCTTTCTCTTCCTCCTGTCCTTCATCTCCTCCTTTTGTACCCTGTCTATTACTGACCTGGTCCTTCTAATCTCGACTCTGGAACTTTCCTCTTTCTTTCTTAGGTCTCCTTATTCTTTCATTACTGCTCTAGCATATTTCCTGTCTTGTTTCACTTTCTGAGCCACCTGTCTCCTCTTCCTACCTCTGTCAAAGCCCTGACATATTTTCCTGCATCTGCCTGCCAGAACCAGATTATGGTTAAATGGGGTCCTAGGCATGGTAATGGACTGCCCCCCTCCCCACAGCCATACCAGTATCCCATTACTTGGGTGTCTCGCCTCACTTACCACAAAATACTGTTCAAACCTGTCAGCACACATGCTATTTCTTTCTTTTTTTTTTTTTTACTTCTACAATAATCACAAATGTTTGGATTCAATTTAAAACTTTCATTTCAAAATTTACAGCCATCCTTTCCAGGAATCAGTCTTTCAGTGAGTGGACTAACTGTTACAGTAGTGAGATATTGTATGAAGCATCATGTGTCCACCATCCAAAATTAGTGAGGATTTCCTTTTAATGATAGCCTTACCCTACTACCTGCTTCATGCAATACATGCAGTCATCTGCCTTGGGAAAGGAGGGCCCCCAGTGGGTGATGTGTTGTGCCACACAGCAGATTGACTTAGTAATAAGATCTCTGCCTCTCAGTTTCAACAGCCTAAGTTCACTGCTTACCTCTAGTCAATGTATGTGTGGAGTTTTCCATGTGTCTGCATGAGTTTTGTCTGAGTAATCCAGTTTCTCCCCATCCCACCCCCAAAAAAACATGCTGGTTGATTGGGTACACTGCATTGACCATGTATATGTTCTATTTACCATTGCCTTTGTGGCCTGGATCATGGCTGAAAAGGGTCTAACAAAGGCCAGCTCACCTCCCTGCTTAAAACATAAATTAATTATTATGGGCTGAACAGGGAAAGAAATGGTCAGAACAACAACAAAACAAATAACTAAGTAGTTTTCGGAGATGTTTCACGATGGGTTGTTGATTGCTACACTGAAGTAATATTTTTCTGTATTCATCTTTGGTAATGCCACATCGGGAATATTGTACCCATTTCAGGAACTTCCTGTCAGGTTAGGCAAGGGCAGGCTGGACAAGGAGCAGCACATGATGTTGAAAATGATACAGCGTCAGCAAGGCAGATGTAAATAGAGATATGCATAACTACTGCTTTGCACTGTAGGTTTTACACACTGATCATTGTATGATTTCGATATGTTTGCTGAGGTACATGTCTAGTAAAAACCTGGTGAGTGAAGACATCCTGGACAAAGCTTCCTAGATTATAATTTCCCCATCTACATCGCAAATACAAGAAAGTAAAACATACTGAAATAACTCATACTTGCTCCCTCAAATATATGGTCCCACTCAATAGAATAAAGAAAAAGCACAGAAAAAAGGCATACTAGGCTCTAGACATTTAACTGATGATCAGCAAAGTCACAGAACTCAAACAAATCAGTCAAATGTTTCATGATGGTCAAAGCCAAAATGTGAAGGTCCCAGTAATACACTTTTATAATAAAATAATGGCCAAATGCTGGTCGGTTTACTCTGCAATAGAAAAGCACATGGAAGTCATACAAAGAGGATCATGCAGCAATCAAGTTGAGGGTGCTGCTCTGTCACGTATTTAGCAGAGTTACAAAATTCACTTACTTGACATAGTCATGTTGTTATCACTAGTCTGACCTCCAGCACCAGCTTTATGTTCTTGATTATAGGTTCAACAGCAGTGACAGTCTCAGATGTCCATAGCACTGAAGAAATATAAAATGTAAGCCATAGGACCATGCTACCACAATGTCTTTGCAAGGTAATAAATATTGTCTTCATAGAACAAGCAGTTTCACTCACACAATCATTGGTAATCATTATTCCATCTTAGGTTCATAGGTTATTACTAAGCCATTGGCCAAAGGAGACCACCAAGAAGCTCAGACACACCTGTCAGCACAGGTGGGAGACTAACAAGGTTCCTATTAAGTATATTTTCCCCATAGATCCACAATGGAAATTTATAAGCACCAATTCAGGCTGGTTTTAAAGGCTGAAAAAGAAAAAAATCCACCGACACTGTGTAGCCGATAACGGTTTAATGCTCCAAAGGTCCACAGTAAAAACACACTTAAACCAAACAACTAAGCGCTTTCGCCGAGGTTAACAAACCATTGGCATCATCAGAGTTGTTCGTATGAATTACTTCCATCATATTTATCTTATTCATAATTGATACCAATTAAACAATGCAACTATTTAAACAGCCAATACTTTTTTCTTTCTTTCGTGTTGTTCCCCAATAGTTATGTTTCACCAAAACATAAGGAACATTAATAACATTAAAAAAGAACATCCAATATTTTGATAACACACAAAATATGGCTTTACATATAATACATATATTTACACACATATTATAAATGTATTGAAAAGACATATCATACGTTACTAGTTAAAATTTTGAATAATTACCAAATTTATTAATAGCTAGCTGGAATTACCCAATTTTGTTGTGCCTAATTTTTAAAAAGGGCTTGATTGAAATATGTTCATTTAATCCTGGAGGACTGGTAGCAAAAGTGTTGGTGGATTTTTTTCTTTTTCTGTTTTTTGTTTAGGGTCAGTGACCTAATTGGTTTTATTATTGGCTTTAAAGGCAGTTAAGGAACTACTCATTTTTACAGTTAAGGGTACTCTATTCCAAAAATGGGGGATTTGTTGTGTTAGGGATCTGTCATGCTATTTGGTGTTGCTGATGTGATAGTATAAGTTTAGGTTTCAAGAACAGGTGTTTGCTTTCCCCTGGTTCTGATTAGTTGAAGAATTTCAAAGAGTGCTGGCTCATTTGTAGCACAGTGAGCTAAGCAGATATCACCCCTTGTGAGTGTGTATGACACTGAGTACAGGCACAGGATTATTATTTTGTCATGAATGCTAATAGCTGGTGATAGCATGTCCCAACCACGTACAGCGCAGAATAACTTATTTATTGTTAAAAGAAAAAAAAACACAGTGGAGATGCCTTAACAGCAGTTTTGACTGTAGGACACTTTAGTGCTGCTCAAACCGTGTATATGGTAAATGCTGAAGAAAGTATTATTACATGTGTACAATTTAGAAAAGTTTTAACTACAGGAGTAGTTGTTGATAGGCGTATTTTAAAATGATGGCTCATAATTCTGTAATTTGGAGAGTCATTGGCGTGTGCAGACATTTTGCTTTTCACTGAAGGTATAACTGCAATCCACAAAAACAGCTGAGTCCCAGGGCAGGCAGACCTGTAATTATACAACTAGCTGTCTAGCACATTAATTCATTTGCATGCACTGGGTAAGCAGACAACAAGTTAAAATGGTTGCTGGGATTGCCCCGTGCATCTACAGCTACTATTACCATTTAAATTGGAAGTTTTGTGAACCTTTTGCGCATCATGAGAGAGCTAGCTATTCACCAAGCTCATTGAGAGGTGTACCCAACCTGACATCACCTCATTGTCAAACTGTGAGGGTGAGGACAGTGGCTGTCTGAGTAAAAGGATGACTATGGAGCTGTTTTGCATTTCAAAATAGAATGCTGAACTAGCCAGTAAATCATTCATGAGGATGGCAGTTGGAATTTTTCTGAGTTGAGGAGCTTGGTGACCCTTATGCTCACTTTCTGACTCTATCCCCAAAACTTCAAGAATCCAAGATTTTAAGAAGTTGAGTATGTCTTTGATGCCCTCATGTAGTCTGTACATTTATAGACTATTTATCCAAGCTCTATAATACTACTACTACCGCTAATAATAATAATAATAATAATAATCCTATTTATTAACCAGGTAGGCCCACTGGACACACAGTCCCTTTTCAGTGGTGACCTGGGAGCAATGTCTGGTTAAGTGACTTGGTTAAGGTCACACAGGAGCCAAATCAGGGTTAAAGGAATCAAACCCTATAGCACAGGAACTAAAGCTCCCAACCTTAACCTCTGTGCCAACTGTCACTAAAATGTTAATTTATTTTGTTATCAAGACTTTTTAAATATGGACAGCAAAAAGGTTTTTTTTTTTTTTTATTTTGTCCATTGGTGCTTTGAGTATCAGGTTGCTTCCAAACATGAGTGACCCATTTATTTCTGAGTGGCAGGCCATAGACATATTTTCAGTGGAGAGAGAATCAGGCTGAGGTGAGCTGTGATCAATGAGTGGTTTGGATGTTTTGTTATGTCATGTCCATAGTCCTGCAGCACACCCAGCATACAGTGATGTTAGTGTGAAGCCTTGTCCATGGAAAATCATCTAGTGAGTTCAACCATACTTGTGGTAGAACTAGAACCTCCTGGTCTTCACTGTGAGAGCTACTGCCCTGTTCAGGAATACCCTTCTCTCTAAGAAGGATAGGCAAGCCAGAAAAATGCCACTCCTTCCCATCCCCAACCAGCTTCTCAGGATCTACTCCTTGAATCTACATTTCCCTGGTCATAGTCAGGGCTCCATCCCTCTGTGTTGCACATCCAGACAACAGCATGAACTTACCTCCTTATTCATTAAACTGTCAAAAGCCTTCAGTACAGTTTCTCATCCTAAACTCCTGTAGAAACTGTTTTAATTTGGACTACCCCTTTCTTCATCACTGTGGTTCAATAGCTGTTTAACTGACAGGCTCCAGTCTGTAAAATGGCAGAATACTCTTTCTCCATACACTTTTTTTTCATTTTTCCAAGTCTTTTGGGTTTCTAACACCATGACAGGAATGGACCCCATTCCTAAGTCAAAGTACGATTAAAGTTCATGAAATTAGTATTGTTTCAATCTTTGATGTCAGCCAAAAGTGCTCTTCACAACACCCGCAATGTGCCCAGTAATGACTCCTCCTGCAGTTTGTATGAGGTTACATGTATTAGTAACATATCTAAATATGATTGTAGATTCTTTTTATAAGACCCATTGTTCCTACTACTATTAGAACTGTCTGGGGATCTTTCTTACACATTGCTCTCATTTCTGCCTGCAGATCCTGATATTTTATTACTTTGTGTCTGTCTGTACCCAAGACACTGTAGTCACTGGGTGTGGCAATTTCAATGATCAATGCTACTTTTGTCTTCTTTTCATGGACCACTATATCTGGTTTTCTAGCATCTGTCTTTTGAACTGTTGCTAATGGATGATCCCATGTGATGTAAACTTCATCATTTTCTATGATGCTTTGTGGCTCATGTTTCCAGTGTTTTTCAACCACTTCAATACCATAATGTTTGCACAATCCCTAGTGCACCAGATTGCCACATTATTATGCCTTTCAGTATAAAGTCATTCTGCCATTAGTATGTCACAACCAGAAATGAGGTGTGTGACTGTTTCCAATTCAGTTTTACAAAACCTACATTTGCCTGTTTCACCCACATGTTCAGTAAACTTTGTAAACCAATGTGTACGCAGCCCAATATCTTGGGCTGCCAATATTAACCTTTCATCTCTTGGTTTGAATTTACCTCTCCTTAACCATTTCTGGGTTCGTTCCTGATCAACATAATGTTCTTCCAGAAGTTTTCTATACTTCCACATTTCTTGCCTTCTCATCTGATCCTTCACCTTATATTCTTTCTTTTGTTTTTGGCACATTCAGTTGCTGCCTGATTTTTATCTACTTCTGGTTTGATTTCCATTCCTGCTTGACACAGATATGCTTCTGCTAGATTAAGAGGTCATCTTAGATTTATTCTCCTCATGTTTCAAAACGTTGACTACATTTGGATGTTGTGAGGACAGCAGATATGTGTTGAGTCCCACGATTGCAGATCTATACATGTAATCAATTTCAAGGAGGCCCATCCCTCCTTTGGAATGGGGAATATATAATCTTGGTATGCACTGATTTTTATAAATCATTTGGTGAGCATGAAGTATCCTTCTTATTTTCCTATCTAATCTATCCAACACATTTTGGGGCCAGTCAATTACTCCAAAACTGTAAGTTAGAACAGGAAGAACAAATTGGTTTATAGCTTGGATTTTGTTCCTAGATGTCAACGCTGTTTTCGATTGATTTAAGTCTAAAAGTATTTCTTACTGTTTTATTCGCATTTATTCATGTTTTATTGTAGATCCTTCATCAATTCCCAAATATTTATACACTCCCTCTTGTTAAAATTCTTTTATATCACATTTGTGTCCCAATTTGATCTTTTCCAGGTGCTGGAGTTTTCCTGCTTTAAAGGTTGCTTTTGCAAATTTATCAAGACCAGATGACATTCTTATATCATCTGAAAAGGTTGTGACAACTTGCAGTTGTGCTTTCAGTTCCTCATCTGATGAGCTATACAGTTTTAAATCATCGACAAAGAGTAGATGAGAAATCTTTACATTTTGTTGTTTTCTAGGAGCCAAGTTATAGCCATGGCCTAAGCTGTTAAGTAGACAGCTTAATGAGTTAAGCGCAAGGCAGAATAGCAGCAATGACAGAGAGTCACCCTGGAATATCTCCCTTTGATTTTTTTATCCCTGGGATAATAATTTGTGCTTTAGCATGGCTTAATTGAAAAGTGGTCTGCCACTTTTTCATGGTCACTGTAATGTAGTCGATCAGTGTAGGGTGTATCTACATTTTTAAGCACTCTTTAATCCATGAATGTGGGATACTATCAAATGCTTTTTTGTAGTCAATCCATGCCATTCTTAGATTCTTCTTCTTTTTTACAGTTCTCCACCATGACTTTATTTAACAACAAATGATCTGTTGTTCCATATGACTTTCTTTTATTGCCCTTTTGTTCTACTCCCATAATTGATTTTTTTTCTAAATGACTCTAAACTCTGCTGGCATCAATTCCCATGTATAGTTTATACGTCGTCGGAAGGCAACTTATTGGTCTATAATTTTTAGGGTAGCTTGCAGGTTCACTCTTAAGTAGGAGCATTGTTTTTCCTGTGCCAGGTCGGTGTCTGTTCAGGGTGCGCATATAAATGCTTCTTACTCATGGCTAAATCTTCGTGTAAAGATGTTAATACTTTTAGCCAAAAGTTAGATACCTGTCAGTCTGGACCTGGGGGTTTCCAATTAGAGGCTTTTCTTAACTTTGTTTCAATCTCTCTGGCTGTTACTTCATCCCATTTCATATCCTGTACCTTTAAACTTCTTATTCTTTCTTTTACTTCTTTTATCCATTTAGCATCTTTGTTATGTTCCACAGGATCTTCATAGATACTTCTCCAAAATGTATCTATTTCTTCTTTTATGCTCAGCTTTCAAATCTTTTACCTTGTTTCCCAATTCTTTATAGAACTTTTTTCGGTCATCAAGAAATTGCTTATTTTGTACTTTTCCTTTATATTTGTCTGCGTATCTTCTAAATTTTTCCATCTGCACTGAGATTTTTAGTTTATTTGTGATACTGCATGATAGATCCTGATCTGTTCTAATACTCTGCATTGGTTTTATCACATCTGTCTTTCTTAGTATTTTTATTAATCTGTTCCCTCTTCTGTATTCCTCTAACAGTGACACTTCTTGTCTTAATTGCTTTATAGTTTTCTCTATTTGATACTTCCATGATGGTATTCGATTTCTCCCTTTCCTTTCCCTCACTACTCTGTGTTCTTGTGGTAGAACTTTATCAGTTATTAATTTAGCTGCACAGTAATATATCCTGTTTACTTCTGTTATATTGCATGGATCTCTATAGACAATCCTAATTACTATGTTCATTTGTTTTAAAACATTTCTGATTTTTTTGAGTTTTATTGACCATCTGCAGTCTCTTTCTTTCATTGATATTAATATGTCTATGTCTATTAAATCAAGCAACTCTTCCCTTAACACATTTTCTTCTAAACTTAGGGCACATTTTTTGTTTTCCATTTCCTGCAGGCATTCTATAAAAGTTCTATAGCATCTTCCTGTGGCACATTCTCTTCAATTTCATCCTGTGTCATCCGTTGCTCTGTCATATGGGAACTCACTGGCCTATCACTCCTCAACATTTACTGTGTCAGAGTTTCCACAGTTTCCTGTTCCTTCCCTTGCTGTCCAGCTTCAAATGAACATTTATACTGGTTTCCCGTGGAAGACTCCAATATATCTTCATATGGCACCTGACCAATTGCTTCCCATTCCACTGGTTTCCCCTTAATTTGGATATCCATTGATCTATCCTAGTGTGGTGATTTCTGAATTAGATTTTCTACACTGAATCCTTCCCTTTGCAGGTACTCCATAACCTCAGTTTCTATTTCTTTAATTTCTCCATTACTAATCTCCTTTCTACTTTTCCTCTTTGTCTTCTTATTTTTTGTATTGTAATGTTTTCCATGTCTGGATTCCTTTGCCTGTATTTCTCTTCAAATAACTTTGATGCTGCTTATTTTGTATTGGTTAGTTTTGCTTTCTCCTTTGCATAAATATTACTCCATATTAAATCTATTTTTCTTTCCCATGTCCATATTTCTTCTTCATATGTCTCAAGATCTTCCTGCTTCTCCTTACTTTGAGGACCCACTACATCATGCTGTGATGTAACCTGTCAGACATACACCAAATTTTTCACTTCTCAGGTGCTCCATGACTTCAACTTCTATTTTTTAACTTCTAATTTACTAATCTTCTTTTCTACATTCCCTGTTTGTGATATTTTTTATTGTGAAATTTTCCATATCTGGATGTCTTTGCCTATATTTCTCTTTAAATATCTTTGAGGCTACCTTCTTTATATTGATTAATTTGGCTTTCTCCAATGCATAAATATTGCACCTTATCAAATCTCTCTTTCTTTCCCATGTCCATATTTCTTTTTTATACTTTTAAAAAATCTCTGTTTTGTTGTTTATATTTTTGCACTTCCTCAGATGCTTCTTTTTCCAAACAGATCAAAGTTTCTTGATTTATATACTGTTTTGCACAAATTTGTTGTATTAATGAATACAGATTTTTATTTGAAGCTTCTGACAGTTTTATTTGTAGAAGTATTTTTCTATCCTCTAATTTCTCTCTTAATAATTTTTATATCTTGTGTCTGGAAATTCTAGGCTTTTTGCATAATAGTAGCAATACATAATTTCTGTCTTATCCTCAATAGTCACTTTATCATCTTTATAGCTCTTCTTTGGCCTATCAGTTTTTGTGATTTTTGTGGACTACTACTTCCTTCTACAACAGGGCCTCCATATCTGCAAGTCTCCACTGATGTACCTTAAGGGTCTATACTTGGTCCCCTCCTCCTTAAAATCTTAATCAGTGACCTCTATTCCTCCAAAGGCCCAGTCTGTCTTATATAATATGCTGATGATTCTACAGTTATATGTGCATCTAATAACTTCTTCAACTGCTTCATATCATGCAAGAAGTTTTTTCCTCAGTTGAAAACTGGCTCCATAATACTTCGCTAATATTCAACCCTAAAAAAAACAAATGTACTATTAGTTTTCACCAAATCACACGTGCCTGATAAAGCAAATTTTCAAAATATTTTCACTAAATCAAACTGAAATTGAAGTAGTATCCCATACAAAACTTCTTGGAGTGCTTACAGATGATAACTGTGAAGACTGGTAGAGATGGGTGAAGGCTGCCAGCCTAGTCAAATAGATTTGGTACATAATTCTATCATTTGTAAATACTGTGAAATGTTGAACTTAAAACAATGTGGCAACATTGCCCTCTGCTGTAAAGAAAGCTAAGTCAAGCATTTCTTGTTGGTCCTTTGAAATTAAAATTACTTTATGTCTGTTCCCTTGAAGTTAGAATTTGGAGTCGAGTCTGGAGTAAGCATTCTGCCTATTGTTTTAAGGCTAAAGTCAATGTCTAGAATTTACATGTGGAATGTCCTTTATTGCTCTAAGTGTAAAAGAATGTAAATGCAGTTTGTCAGCCTGGGAACACCAGGAAAGTGTAGAAGATGATATAATGTTTTATCAGAACTGCAGTTTCAATTTAAACAGTGAGAACCAGAGATTATTAAGCATTTTTGTCTGAATATACAACTCAGCACTGCCTTATGCTCTATGTAAGTAAGTTATTTTAGAAGTGTGTTTTCTTGTGGCAATAGCTAGGAATTAGAAAGTTTAGACTAAGTGTTTTTCTGTGATGTCAGAACTGTACTACTGATTTAAGTATTCCTGTGTGATCTCTGAACTCTCTTGACTAGCACTATGTAGTAGAAAGTATTGTCTTGTGGTTTTAATTATTTATTATTAAATATTTTAAAACCTTTTAACTGTGGCTGGTTTTGTGTAGGGATAAGTTAAGCTCTAGAGTACATTGCATATTTATAGAGTTTACTGTCCAAGTCACTCCAAATAAGCTTTGAATGTTTAGTCACATCCACCAATTGGATAATAATATTGCAAGGTAATAATTGGACACCCTTTTAAGGGCCTTTGGGTAGCTGGTAAATATTAGCTGGGTGGTGGGAAGTGGTACTACCATATAATCTGGGTAAAAGGGGCACAGCTGGAGAACCTGTGCCAGCCTTCCCCAGAAGAGTCTGTGTGGTTGTGTAAACTCTTATCTCAAAGTGTGTGTATGTCAGCTACTTGGGCAAGGACACAAAGCACTGGTTGGACAGAGAGGGTGCTGGAGATTTTAGCTTGCCCAGCTAGGCAGAGATCTGGACCCTATAGCTGTGCCAGTGGGGAGTCTTATTGGGGACTTGGGGAGCAAGGGAGTGACCAGCCCCGGACCGACTGTGATCTATGTGTGCTCTTAAGAGAAATTGCACTTTAATATGTGTCTTTGTTATCCTTTCCTCAAATATGAGATGCCCTCTCTGGTGTTAGTGATGAGGATTGAGGCTGTTTGATTGCTGGGCCAGGGCACGGGCATCACAATAACCTTATGTCTGACTTACATGTTCAAAACATAAAAAAAGACTCATCAAAAATTAGCTGCTCTACAGGCATTAACTTTCTCAGCAACACCACCAGAAACACTCTTGCGACTACCTGCCCTCTCCCATCTCTTATATGGTGCAACCATCCTAACCAACCTTCAGGCTACAGATAAAAATGAAATGGAAGCATGCTAGGCTGCAAAATTTGCCACCACCAAACAATATTGCAGCCACCACTGTATTGCCCTTAAGGATTTGAATTGGCACAAACTGTCTCACAACTTAGATTATATGCAGCTAATCTTCAAGCACATTATTCACAAAACAGATGACTTCTCTACTTTTACTCCTGTTCTCCATTCCCATCTATCTAATAGACCACTTTGATCTAATGAATAACATCTTCTCAGCATATATAAACCCCACAAATCTTTCGGTCAAAATCTGTATTCATGTTCTATCACTAAAAATGGTATTCCGTCCCTCTGCAAATTCGATCTACCTCTAACCTTTCCAGCTTCAAGCAAGTACTAAAAGACTGACTAAATAAATCTGGTTTGGTCCTGCACTACCCCAAGTTGAACTATTCCCTCTGTTTTTCCAGTACCAGCATACTTTGTCTATGCTCAGTAAGAAGGAATTAGAAAAATTTCTTCACTTCCTATAATCACCCTCTTGCACTTTATGCTTTAAGCATATAACACCTCTTACTTAAATAAAATCAGATGATGGTGTATTCTCACTAATTTTTGCCTAACATGTAAGAATCTTCCTCCTGTATTTTTGTTGCAAGTTCTCTATGTATATATACTGTAAATAGCATACCAACTTTACTACGTGTCTTATTATACTTGTTACTTTCTCTGTTTTTCTATTACTCAACTTTGTGATTCATGTATAACTGTTATTATTACTCAATTTTGTGGAAAAAATTATATGATTGAATAATTTGTACATTTAGTTGGAGCTTTTCTTCTCGCGTCTCCACTGAAAATGGGCCTGTGATCATCTGGACCAACCCAATTAACAAATGTGAAATAAATAAATAAATAAAAATGTATTTCTTAGGCAAAGGACAAATATATTTTTGCCTAGACTATACTGTTGAGTTATATCTGTTCCAAAGAGTGTACTCAGTGTGTTACTGTCATCTGTATGAACTGCAACTTGTGAATACTTTATCTATTGACAATGTTCTTTTCAAGTTGTTACATCTGTCCAAATATATTTCACTATATATATATATATATATATATATATATATATATATATATAGATATATATAGATATATATATATAAAATGGCTCACACTTTATGAAATGAAGCCGAATTGTCACTTAGTTAATATGTCATTCTTCTGTATTAGGCTTCGTAATAACTTCATTTAACTGTAACCATATTATGTCAATTTGAAACTTTTCTCCCTGGGGCTCTGCTTAAAATAATATATTATCCCAGTAGGACTTTCCCAGTAAACAAATGTCAAATAAATAAAATAAAATTATTTGTATTTCATAGTCTCCAGTACAAAGACTGAAGTCAGTTACAGCAGTTTGTAGTGTGGTTAATTTCTCCTGATGTCCTGCAATATGTGATTGGAGAGTTATTTACGTTTTATTTAGATGATATGTTAATAAGATTAGAACACTGATCACAATGGGCCAATTGCAAGTTCAGCCCAAAGGTAAACAAAGACAGAATTGCCATAATCTACATTGTAAAAAAATGTTGTGTAAATTATGAATACAGTAGGCACAACACAACGCAGAAAACAAATAAGTAGTGACTTGTTATGTATAAAGCAGCGCAAAAGAAAATGAAAGAGGAAAACAGAGGAAGGGCTGTTGAGATTCAAAGTGAGAGAGGTGGGAGATCAAAAATAAACAGTCCAGCTATAAACTGAAGTAGTAAATATAGTGAGAAGGAGGGTGGAGGAAAATGGATTGTGAAAGTTGGTGCTGTAGACTTAGCAATGTTAAGCTACAGCCAGTGGGACTCATTTTGGTTCAGTTGTCTCATTTATAACTATATTTAAAGGACAAGGTCACATTTGATGGGTGACCGGGTCTGGGTTTTCTATAGAGTGTGATTGCTGAGTTTTTAGCAGTGTGGTGTGAAGCAACTTTGCTTGTTTGCTAAAAAGCAGTTTATTTGCTAGTGTTTTTAAGATCATTAGTTTTGGAGAATATCTACAACATTACACATTTCATTTAGGCAAACCAAAGGAAACAAAATATTTTTAGGACATTGAGGTGAGCTCGTGTTTCCCACGTATTCAGAGTGTAACACTGTAGCTGCCATAGCTAGAAGTCCCATACCACTTTTAAATTCTGAATGGATACGCGTGCCACTATAAACTATCAAGAATAGTGAAGGCACGTATAGTAGTTAGCACAGAGGTCTAAGAATCTCAGGGGTTAATGAACTGCTTCCTCTACTCTGGGTACAGAGATCGATTCCCTCCCCTCCATTTGTCAACTTTGAGCAAGTCACTTAACCACACAATGTTCCCACATTGCTCCTCAAAACAGACATGTGTCCAGTGGGTTGACCTGGTCAATGACTGTATAAAATATAGAAGGTTGTGTTACTCATTTCTGTAGTGCTTTGGTGTCTCGTGTGCCATGTTTAAATAGATGTCAATACTGGAGGCCGGTGAAGTTTACTTTTGTATGTTTTGGCTTGATTATGTTCTGTGCAGTCTTATACAGAAAGCCAGTGATATGCCTGCTGTCATTCAGTCATCCAGTGAAAAATCTCCTTTTGCAATTAATGTAAAGCATTACCTGCAGAGGTACAGAATTCATATTTACAGAAAACTACACAATAAGCTTATTCTGCTGCTGTAGTTTTTTTTTTTTCCAGCTTCAGTAGTTGTTTCTTATGTGCTTTAAATGGCCAAGGAGAAATTGCACAGGTAAGAAATACAAATGAAAAACTTTTGCATCTAATTTTTTTGTATGTTGTACTTCCTTTAGATGCCAGACTTCAAACCACCCCTCCCCACAAAATCTGGTCAGAATATTCAGCCAGCACTGGATCCTTTGGAGAAGTCTGACAGCCAAGCGACAAATGCATCTGGCATTCGTACATATGCAAAGGTCAACAAACCTAAATCTGAGGAGACAGTGCAAGAACTGACTCTTCCTTTGGAAAAAAAATACACCGAATTTCAAGAAATGCACACGTATGCAGAGCCAAATGAGGGCATGCCAGAAGGAAGGCACATATATAATGAGCCTGTGGATCCAATTGCATTTTATGCTATGGTACCTGGATTACAACGCCTTCAATCCAGTAGTGATTCTCTTCTTGAAAGTCCAGAAAATGTATATTCTGAGCCAGATGGGACATTCTGCAAAAATGTTTATTGGGTTGACCCCATGAGGACATTACCTCCAGTGCCATCTGCCGTGCACCCAGCGCTCCAGCGCTGCAGCTCAAACAAAGCAAGGACACTTCCTGTCATTAGTCCAAAAAATGCCTCCACCCTTCAGTTTCAGAAGCAATTGGGCACCCTAATTAGGCAACAGGTATGTATGCAGGTGAATAGTCATATCATAGTGGTTTTAAACAACTCATTTAAAAACACATTAAAAACTTAACATTGCTTATGTTAGACCCACCTGACATGGATTTTATATTATAGATTATTTTTTTATTAAACAATCTACTGTATCATATGGAGTCTCCTAGTATTCAGACAGGAACTCGTCTATGCTTAAAACAAATCAACATTTACAGGCAAGTTTTACAATGTCTGTTTGCAGTAAAACAGTAGAGTGGTTAATAGAAGAGTGAAAATGCAGCAAAAAACTATAGTTTAGATATAAAAGACAGCCACTAGATCACTAATTTTGTACTATACTGTCTTTGTAACTCCTCGTGAATACAGACGCTTTTCAGGTTACCTGTTAACATTTCTGTTGGGAAAGGATTACATCATTCCCTTACTTCTGCATTTTTCCCTTTCATCTGGAAGCATGTTTTCATTATATTTTCAAGATAACTTTCATTTGGACTAATGAGATTTTATATTTCAGCAGAAATCTAACTTGCACGTGCATCATCTGTAATGACTTCTTGGTCCTTTATTCAAAAATAAGGTCTAGCTTAACTTACTCTTTGTGATGAAATACATTAAAATACAGAATTTGTCTCTAAAAATAGTATGTCAACTATCACAGCACACTGTAGCAGGAATTAAAGATATTCAGTTTTTAACATGCTAAAATATGAATGCACACAAGTGAAAACACACCTATTTCAGACTGAATTTAAACGAATTCTAATGTGCAAAAACTTGTGCTTCTTAAACTGTTCATTTAATTAAGTTATAAAGTAAACATTGTTGGTGCACTTATACAGCTATAAAGCCACAAGCTGCACACAGCACCCTGTAGTTTAGACGGCTTTTGAATGAAATACATGCTGTACTTTCCTAGTACAAAGTAGCTTAGTGATGCCTCGAGGTGTTTCTGTACTTATATCCAACTGACGGCAAATATTGCTTGTTCATATTTGCATTAATACTTCCTAAACAATGTTATATAGAAGGTATTAGAAAACTTAATTTTAAAGCTTATGCAATGATAAATGCAAATGTATATCGGGGAGGTTGACATAATTGTTAAGGACTTATCCTCATAGATACAAGGTACAGGGTTTTATTCTGACTTCTGGTTATTGGCTAGGCTTCTAATAGTCTCCAGACTGCTAACATAGTATTTTCCTCTGAGCCTCTTGATAGTTGACCTCTGTCTAGTTCAGATAAAGTTATTTTGAATGTTATTTGTATACTATCTATTAGTACTGTAGTAATTTTCATATTTATTTAAATATCGCAACAATTAAATGACATACAGAACTGATCAGCCTCATATGAAATATCACATCTGTATGATGAAAATGCTGTTGACTATATGTATGTTGCTTGAATGGTTAGAAAGATATTGTAAGGTGTTTACACAACATTACAAAATTCATATTGACTGTGGTTATTGTGGCTTATAAAACTCAGTCCAAGTCCTAGAACTGAATAAAATTAACTACTGTAAAGGTCACTTTGTGCTGAGTAGTTTGCCATTTACACTTTTCTAGTAATGCTTATGGTTCTAGAGAAGTTAGCATTTATTTTGTTTTGTTTTAAATGCTCATATATTTAGAACTACAGTACGATATTTTATTTAATTAATTTAGCAAAATTTAATCCCTTTCATTTTTAAAAGCGTATCATACCATTCCGTTTAAGACATACAGCATATCTGTAAATATGTATGTATATATATATATATATATATATATATATATATATATATATATATATATATATGGGTCTACTGCTTAACATCGAAAATACACTTCTTCGAAATAAAGCAGTAGACCCTACACTTCTGCGAAAGTCCACTTAAACGAAAGTGCACTTTCGCTGAAGTGTATTACCCAAAAAAAAAAAAACACTAAAACATGTTTTTGCATAGGGGCAAGCCCCCCTGCACCCCCACACCCCCTACTTAAATATACCAACTCCGAGATCACACTACAGTGGGGAAAAGGGAACGTTCCCATTCCGCGCTATAGTGTGCCTGCCGAAGTCAATGTTTGAAGTTTCACTACTTCAAACAAGTGGACTCAGTGAAGTGGTGTTCGAAGTAGTGAAACTTCGAACAAATTGACGGAACCCATATATATATATATATATATATATATATATATATATATATATATATATATATATATATATATATGGGTTCACTACATTTGACCGAAAGTTCATTTGACCTAAACCCATTTGACTGAGACCAAATGACCTAAAGTTCATTTGACGAAAAACTCATTTGACCTAAAACCCATTTGACTGAAAAATAGCACTGGCAGTCTGTAGAGCATTGTAAGGCAAGTAAAAGACATATGCCCTGTTCTGGAGTTAGAATATATTGTTGGGAGGTGTGGGGGTGCAGCCCCCTAAAAGATCAGTTTTACTGAACAATATCAAATCAAAGCACAGAATATCTAATCAAACTAGGTATATATATATATATATATATATATATATATATATATATATATATATATATATATATATATATATATATATATATATATATATATATATATATGGATCTAGGACTTTTGCACGAAAGTGCAAAAGCCCAAATCCATTATCACCAAACACACTTTAACGAAAACACTTTTCACCGAAAAGCGCTCTCGTTAAAGTGTGTTTAAAAAAAAATCTACGTTTATGCAGGGGGGCAAGCCCCCCTGCACCCCCCACACCCCCACACATACCCTAACAATATATTCTAACTCCAAGGTCGCACTACAGTGGGGAACAGGGCATATACCTTTACTTGTCTTACAGTGCTCTACAGACTGCCAGTGCTATTTTTCAGTCAAATGGGTTTTAGGCCAAATGAGTTTTCAGTCAAATGAACTTTAGGTCATTTGGTTTAGGTGAAATGGGTTTAGGTCAAATGAACTTTCGGTCAAATGTAGTGAACCCATGGGTTTACTACATTTGACCGAAAGTTCATTTGACCTAAACCCATTTGACCTGAGACCAAATGACCTAAAGTTCAGGAGGGCTTGCCCCCCTACAAAAACATGTTTTATGTTTTTTTTTTTTTTGGGTAGTACACTTCAGCGAAAGTGAGTTTTCGGTCAAATGAACTTTAGGTCATTGGGGGGTGGGGGGGGTGCAGCCCCCTACAAAGATCAGTTTTACTGAACAATATCAAAATAAAAGCACAGAATATCTAATCAAACTAGGTATATATATATATATATATATATATATATATATATATATATATATATATATATATATATATATATATATATATATATATATATATATATATATGGATCTAGGACTTTTGCACGAAAGTGCAAAAGCCCGAATCCATTATCACCAAACACACTTTAACGAAAGCGCTTTTCACTGAAAAGCGCTCTCGTTAAAGTGCGTTTAAAACCAAATCTACGTTTATGCAGGCAGCCCCCACACCCCATACTTAAATATTCTCACTCCGAGATCGCACTACAGTGGGGAAAAGGGAATTTTCCCTTACCCGCACCGTAGTACGATCTCCGGAACAGGCATACTTACGCTAAAGTGCTTTTTTCGGTGAAAAGCACTTTCACGTAAATATGCCCCACAGATAATCATTCGGTGGAAAGTGCATTCGGGGATCTGTACAGATCCCACATATATATATATATATATATATATATATATATATATATATATATATATATATACGGTTGTACATCTAATTATTTTATCACAATTGTTTATCATTTCTACTGTTGATGTTGGTATTTGCTGCTATGAGTTTGCTGTTGTTTTAATGCTTGTTTTTCTTTCCCTTATAACTGAATACTCAGATAAAAAGAGATTGGAGATATGAACATTTGTTTGATCTGTGAGGCAATAACTTCATTTTTGTAAAAGGCTCAGTCAATACCCACTGGGAGTTAGAGCACCAACTCAAAAAGTTCCATTGGATGGAATGGAGGATAGAAGGGGAAATGACATGCCCAACTTAGACTGAGACCCCACCCAGTTTTAATTCAGTTTAGCAGGTCACCCCAACAGTATCATGCAAAAAAAAAAAAAAAAATCACTCATGGGCTTTTACATTGGTGTCTCCACTTTTCTCATGTCTCTCAAAAGATATGTTAACTGGTTATGATAAGTTGGCCCTGTTCAGGTGTTAGCATGTTCCCTGTAGTGGACTGGCTTCTCACCCATGGCTAGTATTTGTTTTATTCGTGTTGCTTATTGGGAAGTATTTGAGTTACACACAAACATACACACACAATATAGCCAGTTTGTGAGGCTCATGAAATACCAAGTTTTTTTTTCTGATTTTGAAAATTCTAATTTGGAGTTTAAAGGAGGTCTCTCAAGTCCTGTATACTGAGTTCAAAAGCAGCTGGGGCTCCTTGAATACAGGAATCTGTTTAAACTATCATAAAATGAGTTTTAAGAATTCTTGGCATAAGTATAGTCAGTGAAGGACAAAGCATATTCATTGGCCAGTACCTTGTTTACTCTAAGCATACTTAATGATGGACAAAAGGTGCCCATTGGCTAGCACCATGTTTACACTAAGTATACTTAATGATGGACAAAGCATGCCCATTGGCCAACAACATGTTTACACTAAGTACAATTAGTGATGGACAAATTATGCCCATTGGCCAGCACCATGTTTACACTAAGAATATTTAGTGATGGGCATAGGATGTCCATTGGTCAGCACTGTGTTTATACTAAGTATAATTAATGATGGATGCCCATCACATTACAGTCACACAGCCTTTTTAATTTTAGTTTGCTGTCAGCTGTTTGAGAACTATATGACTGTATCGTGTTGATCTTTCTTTTCCCATTGCAAGGCATGGTTATTGTTATGCCAGCATAAATGTAATGGTCAGACTGCCCCAAGTTCATTTTTATAAGCAAGTTAACATTTTTAGGATCATAGGATCAAGGATGTTACTAGGCTAATGGCCATATGGTCGTTCCAAGCCTAGCCAAATCCTACCCTTATTTCCATGATCAGCACCTAATGCCCATGTCCAAGAGGGACACAAGTGGAACAACCAAGTTTCTGATATTAAAGTATGTCAAGACCCCAGGAACATGTAAGTGCTTGAAGTGTGTTGTTTTTAACTGTTAGGGTTTCAGGATCCAGGGCAGACTGTGTACACAGACACGTCCTTTAAAACACAAGCTCACCAGGTTTTTTACAAGGCATTTATAGTAGGCAGATTTACGTTGTTTCAGTACACGTACTCTAGTAAGAACTTAGGCTTGTTGCTGACATTGTTGCATATAATAAGACAACCTCCATCACTAATTGTTGTAATGGAAGCAAAGATATTTACCAGTGTTAAAAACACTGGCATATATTAAACAACAGCATTGCTCTGTTTGGAGAAATCAGTCCCATTTTCCAAATCCAGATGTTCTTGCTGAAAGGAAGACAGAATTTTGAAGATGCAGTCTGCTCAGTATCATAAGCATCAGTATGCTAGCTAATAATCCCAGGACTAGATTTCAGGAATTGGTTTTAAATTGATAATCTTCTGAGTGGGAGGGCTTGAGGTTCTGTTATGGGTACCTTCCACTGGAGGCCAAGCAACTACAAACCATTTGTTATATGTAGTAAAACATGTGATATGCTTAGAGGCATTGAATGGCACTAGAGAAAGAATGTGGCATCTTCGGTTGCATCAGTTTATGTGAATGCCTCTGCAGACACTAGGTCATAGAGTTAAAAAAGGCAGTGCCTGCAGTGTAAGTTTATTGTTTTTTTATTCCCTTTTTGTCTGACTACAACTAATCATTGCAACTAAAATTAATGTAGTGTGGCTGGCTTGATTGCATGGGCAGCTCACATTTTTCTGTAAGGACAAAAGGGGAATTCACCCTATCATTTTACCATACATTAGTTTGTATGCAAGCAATCCAGGTAAAATGACAGGAGATGAACAAAATTGGCATGTGGAGACAGCCCACAGGCACTCATCTACATGCAAACGAATTCAGTGCCACCTAAACACAGAAATTTACTTCCTGAACCGCAAAATCTTTCCCAGGGTAAGGAAACACTTGTCCAACACCACAACTTTGTCCTTTTTGCCACTGTAGTGCGATCTCAGAGTTGGTGTATATAGTCGGGGGGTGCAACCCCCACACATTGAAGGGTGTGGGGGATGAAGCCCCCAGTTGGGTGGGTTTGACTAGACCTATTGCTACTAGTGGGAATGAACTGGCAATGTGGAAATTGGTGGCCCATTTCAGTCTGATGTTAATGAATGAAACCAAAAAAGGTTGCTCATGCTTCCAGTAATGTCAGGATGTTGAACAAGCTGTATTCTGGGCTCATTCCCTTAGCAAACTAATGCTAAGCTCTGAAAGTGGTAGCCAATGTAATTTAGAAGAGGTCTGCATGTAAGTCAGACCGGTAATTGTGAGCAGAAAACTTGTTTGACTTTCAAACGTGCCTGCTATATGGAGGAAAAGGGAAATTAAAAGTCTGTGGTAAGTATTTGCTGGGTTACTCCTTACAAAGTTCCAGCCCCAAGTGAATCTGCAGTGTCACTTTGTGTTAAAACCTTTGAAGAGTGAGTGAAGGACCTCAGGAAGGGGTGCACTAACCACTCCAG
Source organism: Protopterus annectens (assembly GCF_019279795.1). Taxonomy (NCBI): domain Eukaryota; kingdom Metazoa; phylum Chordata; order Ceratodontiformes; family Protopteridae; genus Protopterus; species Protopterus annectens. Next base: position 301,780,098 of record NC_056741.1, on the reverse strand, counting down.
TGCCATAATGGCTGTCCGGAGGGATGTTAAGGAAACCAACTCCCATGTGATAGGTGCATACCTCTCAACTTGGAAACATCAAAAATCTGGACAAGGCCCATGAAAAATAGGTACAAATCTGTACGCGGATTAACATCTAATTTGCATACATAAATATGTAAGCCCACCCACTCCAATGGAATTGTGGGATACCAACTTTCGAATGTAAACTGAAGAACAGACGACCAAAATATAGCACCAGAGTCCCCCTGCAGCCATTCCAATGTCCCATTACCTGGCTGTTTCACCCCATTTACCATAAACAATAATGAGTGCATACTGCTTTACTTCTACAATAATTATTTGGATTTTATTTTTACATTTTGTAGCACATCAATGCACAAACTAACAGACATCTGATAAACAAAGCAATACTGTCTCACAATGAAAATAGACTATACACTACTGTCAATGCACTATACCACTATGCTAAATCAGCAGTTTAAAAACTAGGAAGACTGAAACTTAATGGCTATCATTTAGTGAATTCAGTTCTCACTTCCCACCATAGCTCTCAACCACTTAGCACAAAAAACCTGGACAAACAAGAAAGTCAATAATGGGGGGATACTACTTACTTCTCACTTACCATAGCTGTGAACTGTTAACACAAAAAGCCTGGACAAACAACAAAGCCAATAATGGAGGAATACAAATTTCTCACTTCTCTCTATAGCTCTCAACTCTTAGCACAAAAAAAAATCTGAGCAAAGCTCAGAGATGGTGGTGGCTAGGGACTTTAGGGTTTGAGCCTAAATACCTGTAGCCACCAGGTGTATCACATTGGGGCATTTACACACACACACACACACACACACACACACACACACACACACACACACACACACACACACACACACACACACTTGCCTTCATCCCATAACCATAGCTGTTTTTGGCAGTATAAAATAAATATCTCGGCTGTTTAATCCGTTCTCAGCAGCAATGTAAAGCCTAGCCAACCATATATAACAAAGTAAAGCCATTCTCAGAACACATACACCCTTTGTTACCTTGCCTTCATCCGGTTCTCACCATGACATCCCAGCCATATAAAATAAAACAAAGTAAAGCCATTCTCGGCAGCAAAGCTGCTGCTTAATCCATTCTCGGCAAAAATAAAGTAAAGCCATTCTTGGTAGCAAAGCTGTTTAATCCTTTCTCAGCAGCAATAAAGTAAAGCCATTCTCGGCAGCAAAAATAAAATAAAGCCATTCTTGGCAGCAAAGCCAGCAAAAACAAAGTAAAGCCTAGCCAGCAAATACAAAGTAAAGCCTAGCCAACAATATAAAGTAAAGCAAAGTAAAGCCATTCTTGGCAGCAAAGCTGCTGCTTAATCCATTCTTGGCAAAAATAAAGTAAAGACATTCTCAGCAGCAAAGCTGCTGTTTAATCTGTTCTCAACAGCAATAAAGTAAAGCCATTCTCAGCAGCAGAGACAGCAAAAACATATATAAAATAAAACAAGGTAAAGCCATTCTCGGTGCACAAACACCCTTTGTTACCTTGCCTTCATCCCATTCTCGCAATGACATCCTGCAAGCAACCGTATAAAATAAAACAAAGTAAAGCTTAATCCATTCTTGGTACGGTAGCAAAAATAAAAAAAAAACAAAGTAAAGCCATTCTCGGCGGCAAAGCAAAGCTGCTGTTTAATTCCCGCCTGCTCGCAACCAGCCGGAAATGATGACGTGAGCTCCTTGAGCTCAATTCCGACTGGCTGGTAGCCCTGACAGTGCTGACATCATCACGCACGTGATGACGTCAGCTCTGACAGCGCAATAAATTAAAAAAAAATAAAAAACAAAGCAAAAAAATCAGAAATGAAGGGGTGCCACTTGGGAATCGTGGCATCCCTTCATTTGGACCCCAAAACTCGGTAAAAAACGAGTAAATTGGTATGGTTGGGAGGTATGGATAGGTGCATAGGTTCAGCTGGAGCAACTGGAGCTGAGGATAACTGACTTAGAAGGCAGAGCTCACCATAATACTATGAGTCCACTAGACTTAACTGAAAAAGAAGCAGGGTTATTGAAAGTGTAGTGAACAAAAGTAGAATTTTATTGCTACTGCAGTATAGTTTCATAGGTAAGTACTAGGCTGGCTACCCTTATGGGCCATTTTAAGCCTTACCAATTTCCCTCAAAGCTGAGAATCAGTCCCTGTACCTTGTGTCTGTGAGGTAAACACCTTACCCATTATGCTAACCCCCAAAGGATCAGTAAATTATAGGAGATGCATAAGCTACTGAAACAGTTGCTTTTGTACCTGTTTTTGGTAGTGCTGCTTTTTATCATGCGAGCCCTTGCCATGAGAACTGATATTACTAAGGATGTGATGTGAATCTGTTTAACTTAACTGATGGTTGTATTAAAGATACAAAAAAAGGTATGGTCAATTGGTTGCAGAGTTATGGAATTATATTTTGTTCTTATGCTACAGATGCTATCAAGAAACATGAATGGGGTACAAAACCTGGGTAAGAGGTCTAGCATTTTTGCATATATAAAGTACTTTGCACTTCATATGATTTGTATTGGGGAAACCCACTTATCTGAGCAATAGCGCTGAAAGCATTTAAAATTTGTTTCTGGTGGAACATATTTCTTTTCTTTAGAGGAGAAAGACAGAGTGGTGGCCCTGTTATTGACTAAAAACTTTGGATTCAAAGTCAAGCCACATGTGTTAAACTAGGAAGAAAAGGTTGATGTTCATCATTTAATCATTGATGCAGTATCATTAGCTATATGACTAATTTCCTGCCTAGGATATAACAGCTGTCCAGCTTCCAAAACTTAAGGACACCTTCCATGCGCAGAAAATCAGCGGTCTGGTTGCCAAGTCTTTCAATGCTTTCCTGACACTAAAGAGTGCTCCAATTGCAGGCTTTTGAAGATCGATAGTTGACTAGTGTTTTTTTCTACCTTGGCAGATAAGTTCCCTTCAAAGAAAAACCTTCCACTTTTATCTTGTTATGACTGAAACAGCACCCTTTGTGAAGAAATGTTTATTTTAGTTAGGTTTTATTGTTTTTGGGACTGTCTTGAGACATTTATGTCCATTGAAGCAGTGTATTCTATTTTACGATTTTACTACAAACTTTACTTTTATTCAAGTTTACTGTGCTATTATATATAAAAATATAATGTGTTTTTAGAGGCAGGGGCAAGTGTTTTTTGTGCTTGTCACTGTGTTTGATACTTGCCTGTTTAACCACTGTTGCCGACTTTACTAGCTGCATTTAAGGCTTCTTTCTTGGCTTAGCTATAAAATAGGTTTCCAGTTCCTAAGTTCCTTCATTCTCTGGTAAGAAGAAAAAGAAAATTGTTAATCAGCCTTTGTTACTTCAGCAGGTTGCTTTCTTGCCTTAGTCGCAGATGGGTTAAATTTTGTTTTCCTAAGGTGTAGTCCTTTTGTAGGATCATAGGTTAGTACTAGGCTAACTGCCCTTGCAAGCCTAGACAATTATCCCTTGTGAGACTCAAGCCCTGCACCTTGTGTTTGTAAGGCAAATACCTTAACCATTAGGCCACCAAAGACTGGTAGTTAAATGTGTCCTCTGTGGCTGTTGGTGGGCATGGAAGAACCAGTCTTGTCTGTCTCAAAAGAAGGTGCAGAAAATCGTTTTCTACCTATTCAGACTAAGATGCCTGATCCTTGGGTGATGTTACTATCAAAAACCGGCCCGCTTCTATGGAGTTTCCTGTTTAAAAGAAGCAAAATGTTACTTATCTTCCCCTGTCTCTGTTTTCCTGGACAGGAAAGATTTATGAGGCTTAGTTCATGACTTTATTTGAGCTCTTAACCCTTAACATTCTGTATTTTTCTAGTAAAAGAAAAGGATTGTTGTGCTGAGCAGGGAATGTAATTAAAAGGAAAAAATTCATTTGTTTTCCCCAGGCTTCACAATTGATTTCTTGAGAGAGTCTTTATTTTGTTTTTCCTTGGAAAATTTTTCCTTTTTCTGGAGTCATGGCAAGAAAGGAATAAATTTTTTTCAGTGACAATATGACTTTGCCTATATATATATATATATATATATATATATATATATATATATACACACACATATATATATATATATATATATATATATATATATATATATAGGCACACACACATATATATATATATATATATATATATTATGTTTATATATATATATATATATGTGTGTGTGTGTGTGTGTGTGTGTGTGTGTGTGTGTGTGTGTGTGTATTATTACAGTTGGAATTTTCTCAGCCTATGCCTGTTCTTCCATTACTTTCAGCCTTGTTGGAGATATATATATGTATATATATATATATATATATATATATATATATATATATATATATATATATATATTTTTTTTTTTTTTTTTTAATTACAGCCAGCCTGCAACCCCTAAAACTGCATATAACCTGTATAAGGTTCCTCAGTCTGATAAATATTTATTTCCTATTCCCAAATCTGACCATGTAGTGCTTTCTTTATCAAGTCATTCTAGTAAATGCTATTCCCTCTCCCTCTGCAAGCTTCTATGAATCATTAAATATGATCTGTCAGAAGTGACTTCTTACTCCTTAAAGTTTCTTGCCTGTACTACTCCAAATTAAATTACAAGGTTTACCTTTGATTATATCATCCCCTCCTTTCTGAAGAATAAGACACATATTCTTCTTTTTTTAAAAGAGCTTTATTCAAAGATAAGTACAGTAGCCAAGAAAATGGCTTTTCTCACCTGAGCACTACAGTCAAACAGCGTCAGTTTTTATTGCCACTAAAACAGTGGGTGGGTCCATTGGGCAAATTTTTGATAGAATGAAAGTCTGACAGGGATGAGAAAACTTTTGATAGGTTTGGGAACATAATATTTTCCTCCATCACTCTTATTTTAGGAATTCTTAATTGTCAAGCTCACGTTTTTACGTTCTTCTTTTGAGAAGATGAGAAACTTTATTGCATCTTCTCTTTCTTCTGAGGGTAAATCATCTCTAAATGCTTATAACTCAGCTGATGCATCTTCTAGAGCATTAGCTACTGGGTCTGTTATGACAAGATTTGCATGGCTACATTTACGTTTTTGACCTACATGTATAGAAATTGAAATTTTGAATTCTCACCTTGACCAGGTGGTTGTTTTTGTATCGTCTGCTGCCGAGGTTCTGAAAAAATGTGATGAGAGAGGAAAACTAATTTAGGGAGTGACTCACTTTTTCAGTTTTTCTTTTCCAAGTTTGTCAATTTATTTATCCGTATTTCAGGATCCTTTCATAAAATGCAAATTAAGCAGCAGTTTTTAGGCAATCAGACATTCAAGAGGGCATTCCTATAACTCTGACTGACTACCTACATTGCCCCACCACCACCCCCAACCTGGCAATACTTACTTTTTCCCCAATCTCCGAATGTCTATTTTTCTCTTTAACAACAGTTCATTAGGAATTCTGATGGCTGTGAGAGTCACTACGTCCTTTTTTAGGAATCCCTTCTCATCATCTAGATCCATACCTCTCAACCTCTTACCACAAGAAATCTGGATAAAGCCAAACATGTTGTGCTGGGGACAAAGGCGCAAAAATAGGGACAGATTTTAAATATTGTGGTTATAAATTTATAAATTTGCTAGAATAAAAGATGTGTTACCATGCATTTTCTGAAGGATATGAAATCTGAAACTCAAATGTATGTAATTATTTAGTGAAGTCAATCCTCACTTATTTGTCAGAAAACAAAACAAAATATATGAGAAACAGACCAAAAATATGAGGTAAAAATCTGTATATTCTGCAAAAAATCTGGGCAGTTGACAAGTATGTCTAGACCAAATATTTTTATTTTACTCCGGCCCTAGGGTAATAGACCCAGTCTATCTCTTTCTGATTTTATTCCATGATGTTTCTGGTATCAAATGGCAGCTTTATTTTACTTGGTCCTTCATGGGACCAGTCCTGGATTTTTCCTTTCTTAACCAGTTTGTAGAAGGTTCACATTTCAAAATGCTATCCTTTCACAACTCTTTATCTCTTTAGTTCCCATTTCAGTTTTCAACAGACGTTTCAACATTATCATCCTAGCCCTATAGTCATAGTTTTCAAACATTTTCTTTACGTTTTCTGTGTCTGGGTGATACTTTCAGTTCTCTTCATTGCCATTTTGGCTATCCTCTACCCTAAGGGCATTTACAAGGTGTCTGGCTCCAGTGATAGCATATTGCACACTAGGGGCTATTCATTTCTTTCCTTTTTTTCTAGATTTATTTATTTATTACTTATTCGTCTAACATTTGTTGACTGGGAAAGTCCGACTAGGACAGAGTCTATTTTCAGCAGAGGCATGGGGAGAAATGCTCCAGATGCATGTCTTTGGAATGTGGGAGGAAACCAGAGTACCCAGAGAAAACCCATGAGAATGCAGGGGGGACATGCAGACTCCACACAGAAGGCACCCCAGCCGAGAATCAAACCAGAGAATGTCTTGCTGTGAGGCAACGTTAATCGCTGTACCAATGTGCCGCTTATGAGTTGCTTATAATAGTATTGTAGGATCATAGGAGATTACTAGGCTATCGACCTGGAGGTTATTTTAAGCCTAGCCATTTCAACCCAATGTAATATCGTAGAGGTACTAGTCAACACCCAAGACTGCATTTAGTGATGACTGCCCATGTCCAGGAGGGTTGTGGGCGCTATCTCTGGTAAAAAATTACAGTGTCCCATCCACTCATCCAGGTTCCTCTTGAACAGTGTCATAGAGGTGCTCTGTTTCACATGAATTGGTAGCCTGTTCCAAAGATGTGGCAGTCACTGGGAGATAAATTTTCCCTCCAGCATGTCCTATTTAAGTTGCAGCTCATATTTAAATCCCTGGAACCCATTTGATTTCTGAATATGCAGTAAATTCATAAGGTTTGGGTCTTGGGTTGCTCTGTAGGCCAGGCATAAGTCTCCCCCTAAGGAGTCTATACAATACTGAGTATAGTGACAGGGATTTTAGTCGCTCTGTGTAAGGTGCTTGCTGGAGGCCCTTGATCTTCTTTGTTAGAAATCTCTGGGGTGTCTCTAATTGCTGTAGATGCTTAGTATGGTACATACCGAATGGGATGTTATGCTCAATTATGGGCCGGATAAGTGCCGAGTATAGGGGGGTTATAACTTCTTTTGCTCTCGAGGTGATGCCTTTACTAATCAAGTGAGCTACATGGAAAGCTTTGCTTACAGTGGTAGACACATGGTGGTCAAAGTTAAGGTCAAAGTCAACCTGTGATCCCAGGTCCCTTACCACTTCATGGGTACTTACCGTATTGTTGTTGATTTGATAGTGTGAAGGGACATTGTTTGTGCCAAAGGGAGTGATGATGCATTTCTTTGCATTCAGTTTGAGACCATGACTAATATGCCAATCGTTGGTCTGTGTGAGACCATCCTGGAGTATACTGACATCATTTGGGGATTCAATAATTGCACCTAGTTTGCAGTTGTCTGCAAACTTGGCCAGCCACAACCCTTTAGTTTTGACCTCAGCTTCTAAGAACTATAATATCAAACAATAGGGGGCCCAGCACTGACCCCTGTGGCACCCACTGGTAACAGGTCTGCTGGTTGATGTGGAGTCACCCACTTTGATAGTGTGTCCATTTTGTGAGCTAGTTGGCAACCCATCTTACAACAAAGGTGTTTACATTCAGTTTGCTAAGTTTATCGGTAATGCCTGCATGTGAGATTGTGGTGAAAGCCTTTTCCAAGTCAAGCTATGCTGTGTGCACAGATTTGCCCTCATCAATGGCCTTGGTCACACTTTTAAAGAAATCCACCAGATTTAACAGGCAGGATCTGCCCTTCATGAAGCCAAATTGGGCAGAGTCCAGGGTCTGGAGGTCACCTATGTCTTTATTTATGAGGTCCATAATGATACATTCCATGGCCTTAGAAATGAGGTTGGTTGGGCTTATGGGTCTGTGATTCCCTAGGAATGTTGCTAGGCCACCTTTGTGGAGTGGAATAACTGTATCTGTTCTCCATTCCACAGGAACAAAGCCTGTGGTTAGGTTATGATTGAAAAGAGTACTTAGTGATGAGGCTAGTTCATATTTTAGCCTGTTTAAAAGACAGCCAGGGATGTCATCTGGTCCCGTAGAGGCCGTATTCTTTGCCTTGGACAGGGCTTTGAGGACCTGCCCTTCAGATATGTAAGGTGGGGGGAGTTTGGGTGACGGTTTGCTGTAAGGTAGGAGGGGATAAGGGAGTGAAATTTTCACCAAACCTATCAGCTAGCAGGTTTGCTATCTGTGTGGGGTTAGTGTGTGTGATACCGTTGGCCACCAGTTCTGCACATGATTGGGTCCTACCCTTTAGGTTACTTATATAGCTGTAAAAGGGTCTATATTAGATAAACGAACTTTTGAAAGTTCGGCTGTCATAGTCGACACCATATGATCAAACTTTCAAAAGTTCGAATATCTAATTAAAAAAATAAAGTACACAAAACACCCCCCACTCTTTAAATATGCCAACACCGAGATTGCACTACATTGCAGAAAAGGGAAATCTTCCCATTCCGCGCTGTATGGAGATCTCTGTTACAACGTTCGAACATTCAAAAATCAATTATGAATGTTCGGACATTCACTATAGACCTGCTGTAAAAGGCTTTATGGATAGTGCTTTTCCATTGTTGGGTCCTTTATTTTGTTTTCTTGGACAGCAACCTTTTGCATTTATTATAGAGTTTGTTGATGATGAAAATGCATCATGGCAGCTTTATTTTACTTGGGGCTTTGGCTTTGACTTTGTCTGGTGCAGCCGAGTTTATACACTTATGCAAATGATTGTAAAGGGCATTACTGTAAGCTTCGGCATAGTTACCACTTTCAGCTTGGGTTGGGGCTTGGAATGCATTATACCTTCAACTAGGAGGGTATAGTTTGCCTTGGTGAAGTTTTTTATTCTGATTTCACCCTTTGTGAGTTCTGGTGTTAGTGTCAGTTCAAAGGTGACTGATTTGTGGTCAGTTTTAACTAATGAGGGTCCAACAGTTGCAGCAGTGTACCTGTTTGACATGTTGGTGAGGACCAGATCTAGAATGTTTGTTCCTCTTGTCGGGGTATGGACAATTTGCTCCAAGGCATTTGAGTTCACAAAGTCAAAGAAC
>NC_056741.1:300925927-301115927 GCF_019279795.1 Protopterus annectens | reverse complement strand
CCACCCTACCTGGGAGGCGTCCGTAGTCACAGTGGCAACGGACGTTGAGGAATAAAGGGTCGCCCCTGGTCGAGATTGGATTGGAGGAGCCACCAACGCAGATCCCGACGGCAACTCTCCGTGATCATGACTAAATGGTTCAAGGGAAGTTCCTGATAGGACCATTGAACCGACAGAAGCCATTGTAATATTCGCATGTGCAGTCTGGCTAAAGGGACTAAGAGTATGGTTGACGCCATCGAACCCAACAGTTGTAGAATCCGATGGGCCGGGGCTCTTGATAGGGGAAGACAGGATTTGACTTGGTTTTGTAGAACCTGAATTCTTGCTGCCGGTAAAAAGGTGCGCATTCTTTTTGTGTCTAAGTCTGTGCCTATAAAAATAATACGCTGAGATGGCTGTAGTACAGATTTTTGCCAATTGAACGTAATCCCCAAGAAACGGCCCAAGGTGAACGTGGCGTTGAGCGCCTGGAAATAGTAGATGCTCGGAGGTGGCAGTAAGTCGTCTAGATATGGAAACACTTGGAATCCCAGACTCCTCAGGTGAGCAGTCACCACTGCTAGACACTTGGTGAACACCCTGGGGGCTGTGGTGAGACCAACGGGCAGTGCTCGGAATTGGAAATGACTGACTCCGAGGCGGAAGCGTAAGTGTCTCCTGGACTCTTGAGCTATCGGGATGTGATAGTAAGCGTCCTGGAGATCTATGGAGCACATCCATGCATTTTTCTCCAGCAATGGAAGAATGGATTGAAGGGTGACCATTCGGAATTTGGACTTTTGCACAAAACGATTCAATGAACTGAGGTCCAAAATTGGCCTGAAGTCCCCTGTCTTTTTTGGTATCAAAATAATCTTGAGTAAGTTCCTGATCCGATCTGGTCGGTGGGGACAGGCTGGATGGCTCTTTTCTAGCAGCTTTGAAACCTCTATTGCTGCCTGATCCCGCTGACTGGGTGGTACGTCCGGGATTTCCCTTAAGGAAAGGGGGGGCTTGTTGAAGGGAATGATATATCCTCCGGTAATAATGCGAAGCACCCACTGATCGCTTGTTATGGATTCTCAAGCTTGTGGGTGCGCAAACCGACCCGACTGGCTCGAGCTGCACAGTCGGGCAACAACTCGGGACGCTGGTTGTATGAAGAACCACGAAAGGAATCGCAGTCTCCAGAGTTACGGGGCCTCTGCCACCTCTGGGGCGTCTTCCAGAATCCCGCCTCTGGAGGGGGAATCACTAGGTGGAGTAGGGAAAGACTTCTGAGATTTTCTGAACCACATTTTCCCTCCTCTCTGAGCCTTGGGGTAAAGGCCTAGAAGGAGCGGAAAAACGGGCCCCAACGGCAGTCAAAGTCTTGCCCTCCTGCTCGCACCGAGTTAGTGTGTCCTTCACCTTGGGTCCAAACAAAGATGACCCATCAAAGGGGGCGTCGGCGAAGGAAGACTTGAAGGCCTCCGCAAATGAACACAAGCGTAACCAGGCGTGTCTCCTGAGGGCAACGCCCGTTCAGCCTCTACTGCCCCTTCGCATGAAATGAGCCTCATGGACGAGTTCACGATGGATAACAGGGTAGTCATCTGGGCGCCAACAGCCGGGGCCAGCGCCTCAGGTAGATTACCAGTGAGGGAATCATTTTAGCTCTTTAAGGAGGTCCCTTTGGAGTCTAGCAAAATGACAAATAATTCAGTGACCGTAAGGAAAAGGCCGCTGACGACAGGGTACGCTTCCCGTACCCATCCATGCTCCTAGAATCCTTATTAGGAGGGTGGACAGACGTTGAAGCCTCTGCCACGTCCTGCTGTGTGGCAGAAGCCACCACCATAGCATCTACTGGAACACCTTTCATCAGAAATTCCTTCTGGGGGGGGGGGGGGCGAAAAAAACTTATTGGGTCTGAGGCACGGTTCCACAGAATCTGGATGTTCCCAGCCTTCGAGAAACCAAATCAAGGAGTTCATCGGCGGAGACACCCAGGAGGCGGAGGGCCTGGCCCCGAAGGCCTTGAGGAAGACTGACTCCTCAGCTGAAGGGGTTTTGGCCTGCCAATCTCCTCTCTGTCTCAGAATCTCTAGGATATCTGAGAAAGAGATGGCATCGAAGCATGATTTGGGGCACCCTTCTGCCATCGAGGTCAGTATCCGATGTAACAGACTCATCTTGGGAGTCCACGTGCTTCCTCTTGCACAATTTCTTCCGGGGGCTCGTCGAAGCAGTTTCGGACGGACCCCGAAGAAGGAACCCCGATGGGGTATCCTCAGGCCTTGGGGCCCCGCTGCCGGGACTGCAACACAACAGAAGCACCAGTCTCCAGATCTAGGGACGGTGAGGTAAAAGCCTGCTGAGCCGGCAGAGGCATGGCCAGCGCGGTCTTCATGGCCTCAAAGGCCGGACCTCCAGACTCCATGGAGATCACTGGTCTAGAGGCCACGATGGCACTGGGAATTCCAGCAGCCGATGCTCCGAGGGGAAGACTAGGCACCGAAGCACCCAGCCCCAAAGTGTTCCCCTCGGGCCCGACTGAAGAAGTCCCAGTACCAAACCCTGAACCCGAGGACAGGGTAGGAACCATAGTCGGAGCCAACAGACCTCGAAGGGGTCTCGGCTCCGACCGTATGGCTCCGCATTGCTCCACCATCACCGACTCCAACAGTTCCGAGGAGGTTGGAGGAGGAATCGAATGTGTCGGAGGGGGGGATCGGCTCCGAAGCCAACTGGGCTGGAGCAGAGACCATTTTAGCAAAAATTGGAGACTGGAAAAGCCTCTGTATCACCCTATCCAAATCCTGATCAGACAATTTCGAAGATTTAGAGGAGGTAGACAGACGAGAAGACTTTCCTCTCGGCTCCGAGAGAGTAGGGGACTGGCTCGAAAGGCTCCAACACTATCGGCGGTTCCACCACAGCATGGACCACTATCGGCCAAGGAGCTTTCTTTGGAGCCGAGGGGGAAGAGTCTGAGCTGCACACCTCCACCGGCTCCGAAGCCATTGGAACCGATGGAGGTGATTTGCCTCTCGATACTCCAACCTGCGGCTCCGAGACTAATGGAGCCGAGGAAGGAGGTATCGAGGCAGACCCTTCGACCCCGAAGTCAGTGGAGCCGAGGAAGAAGAGGTCGACTTTTGCTTTTTAGCAGTCGGTTCCGACGGACTTGTCGGAGCCGACTATCTTTTCTTTTTGGATGTAACAGGAGGCTCTAAAGCTTCTTCAAAGGAGGGCTTAATAAGACCCTTCAAGATGAGTTTATTTTTGCGCTCTTGAAGAACCCTAGAGGAGAAAGCATGACAGACACTACATGTCTCCTGTAGATGTTTAGGCCCCAAACAGTACACGCAAATGGAATGACTGTCTGTAATAGACATTTTGTAATTGCACTGAGTGCATTTCTTGAATCCTGACTTCTGCTCTTTTGACATGATAAAGTAGAAGAGATATGACAAGCAGTATAACTGACAAAGCTTGCGCTAACTGTAGAGCGCGAGAAACCAGGCACGAGCTCTGCGAGGAAAATTTACCTCACAAGAGAACACAGTGAACTCACACACACCACAAAAAACAACGGGCCAAAGCCCTCTAATTTAAACGGACTTAGCCCGAAGAAAAAATAAAATTAACACCAACACTCAAAAAATAGGGCAAAGGCCCTCTAACTTAAACGGGCCTTGCCCAACAGCGAAAGTAAAGTACCAGTATTACTTCAGACAAAAAGTTATATACTAAAATACACTCTTTACAGAAAGTAGCTGTTAAAAAGTACAGTTTTGTACCTACCATAAATGTAGATGTCCGAACTGGATAGCATCTGCAGTCATAACAAGTGGGTTGTCCTGTCGTCAGGCAGCCCTTCAGTCGGCCGGATTCCAAAGTCCGGGTCCGGCTTCGGCTGATGTCGCACTCCACCCGACGTCATCTCTGTTGGTCTTCGGGTATAAAGGCATCAGCCGACGCCATTTTCCTCAGTGTTTCTTGCCCCAGATGCCAGTAGCCCTCTTGCAGGCTAAAATTTGGATAGATGCCAATGTTTCCAAATAGATAGAGGTAAACACAACAATAAGCATGTATGTACATATACAAAAACAAATACACCATAAAGACCCCCAACAGCTAGCTATTAGAAGGGTAAACACCCTAGGAGTACCACAGAGGGATGGTGGAGGGTAATCCTGACTGCAGATGCTATCCAGTTCGGACATCTACATTTATGGTAGGTACAAAACTGTACTATGTCCTTCATGGATGCATCTGCAGTCATAACAAGTGGGTAGAATACCATAGCCAACTAGGGAGGAGGATAAAGGTAGATTATGGTGTGTTTAGGATCCCTTGCAGTACAGCAGTGGCAAACCCTGCTCGGGATCTGGAATATAGAGGCAAATTATAATGCTTGGCAAATGTATGCACGGAGGTCCAAGTAGCCCTCAATAATGTCTTTGGTTGCCACTCCTCGTAAGAAGGCTGTGGTAGTGGCTGTTGCTCTTGTAGAATGAGGTCTTATGTTCTGTGGAATTGGTTTTCCATGGAAGGAGTAACAGAATCGTATGCAATTTCCTATCCATTTGGAGATTGTCTGTTTGGAAATAGCTTTTCCTTCCCTTCCTGTTGCATAGGCTACAAAAAGTTGGTCAGTCTTTCTGCTATTTTTTGTTCTATCCAAGTAGTAGCGTAGCTGTCTATGTACATCCAAGGTATGCAGTATTCTTTCCCCTCTGTTTTGTGGGTTGGGAAAGAAGGTAGGTAGGTGGATTGCCCCTCTGGATACCACCTTAGGCATAAATGTAGGATTAGTCCTCATGGACACTATCTTGGTGGAAGATTAGGAAGGGTTGCACTGCCATTAAGGCCTGTAGTTCTGAAACCCTCCTTGCTGAAGTAATTGCCAGTAGGAAAGCAGTTTTCCATGATAGGTGTTGTAGGTCTGCTGTTGCTGCTGGTTCAAAGGGTGCTAGTGTCAACTTTTCTAGCACAAAGTTTAAATCCCAAGCTGGTAATGGTGGTTTCCTTGGAGGTTTAACATTCTTGATTCCTCTGAGGAATTGTCTGAGCAAAGGTTGCGAAAAAACAGGTGTATCAAAGCTGTATTCTGCTGAAATAGCTGATGCATGTATCTTGATGGAGGAGTAGGACAGGCCTGAATGAAGAAGTTCGGCCAGATACTCCAGAATGTTAGGCATATCTATGTTTGACACATCTTTTCCTCTTTCCGTACTCCAGATGACAAACCTTTTCCATTTTCCAGCATAGTTCCTTCTTGTTGAAGGTCTGCGTGCTTCCAGAATAATGTCTAACTCTTTGGGAAAGTTCTGGAATAGCTGCTGTTATGTGATGTTCCATGCAGTCAGTTGTAAGGTTTTTAGGTTTGGATGTATGATGCTGTAGTTGTTCTGCGTTAACATCAAAGGCATCAGGGGAATTGTCCACATATTGTTCCGAGACATGCTCCTCAGTAGTGGGTACCAGTGTTGTCTTGGCCAGTTTGGAGCTATCAGGATTATCCTTGGACGTTCTTCCTTGATTTTTAGTAGTACCTTGTGTATCAAAGGAAGAGGCGGAATGCATATGCTGTTAGGCCTTTCCAGTTGAAAGAGAGCGAATCCACTTTCCATGCTAATGGGTGGAATGTCCTTGTGCAGAATTTTTGAGCTGGTGATTGAGAGGTGATGCGAATAGGTCTATCTGTGGCATTCCCCATTTCTTTGAGATGGTCTTGAAGATGTCCGGATGAAGCTTCCATTCGTGGGCATCCGAAGTGGTTCTGCTTAATATGTCTGCTAGGGTATTGTCTTTCCTGGTACAAATATTGCCTGTAACTGGATGTTGTAGCTGAGTGCCAGGGTCCACAGCTCCAAGGTCATTCTGCATAGGGGTATGAATGAGTGCCTCCCTGTTTGTTGATGTACCACATGACTGTGGTGTTGTCTGTCCTTATCATCAACTGGCCCTCTGAGAAATGGTTTGAACTTTTGGATTGCCAGTTTTACTGCCAGCATTTCTTTTAGGTTGATGTGCAGTTGAAGTTGATCCTGTGTCCACAATCCTTGCACGCATTTGTCCAGCATGTGTGCCCCCATCCTAGGTCTGAAGCGCCTGTTGTGATGGTCTGGCTTGCTTGACATCTGCGAAAGGGTAGGCCTGGGTTTGACTGGCATGCCTGAGCCCACCATAGGAACTCCTGTTTTAAGCATGGAATTAGTGGGATTTCTGTTTCTAGACTGTGTCTGTGTTGGGACCATAAATTCTTTAGGTACCACTGTAGTTTTCTCATATGTAGTCTGGCAAATGGAACCAAGATTATGCATGATGCCATGAAGCCCAAGGCCTGCAGTACTTTTCTTGCTGTGAACTTGTTCAGTTTTGTTAGTGCCAAGAAGTATAGAGGGAGTTCTTTTTGTTTTTCTGTAGTCAGGAATGCCATTTGTTTTACTGTGTCCAATTCCGCCCAAGAAAGTCCTTGTTTGGGATGGTATTAGCCTTGACTTTTGTAAATTGACTGTGTATCCCAGTGCTTGTAGCAAGCAAATGACCCTTTGTAAATCTGTTGTCAGCTTGCTTTTGTTGTCCCTTGTAGCAGGCAGTCGTCCAGGTATGGGTAAATTTGAATTCTGAAGTCTGCAATGGGCGATTACTGATGCCAGGCATTTTGTGAATACTCTGGGCAGTAGATAAGCCAAAAGGCAATGCTGAGAATTGATAGTGCTCTGATCCTGCAAGAAATCTGAGGTATCTTCTGCAGATTGGTCGAATGGGGACGTGCAGGTATGCCTCCTTGAGATCTAGAGTTACCAGCCAAGACTCCTTGCCCAGCATGGGAAGAAGTTGCTGTAGGGTCAGCATTTTGAATTTTGGGACAATGATGTATGTATTTAAGGTGGACAGGTCGAGAATTGGTCTCCAACTTTTTCCTTTCTTGGAACTAGGAATAGTCTGGAGTAGAACCCCTTTCCTTGCTCTGCTGCTGGCACTCTTTCCACAGCTCTCATGTTTGCTAACTCCATTATCTGGCGAGAGCCTCTGTTTTTGATTTGGAGGTAGATTTGGCATTCCTCTTTGACTGGAATAGTGTGGAAGTGAAACCGTAACCTTGATCTATGGTTTGTAAAATCCACTTGTCCTTTGTTATGTAGTGCCAGTTCTTTGAAAATAAGGTTAACTTTCCGCCTAGAGGAGCTGCTATTTGTTCCCTGGTAGGCGGTATAGGGTTAAGTCACTGTGGTTGTGTTGATGTAGTGGCAGTGGCCGTGTCTGTGCCTCTGTTGTTACCTTGCCACTGTCTTCCTCTGTAGGCACCTCCTCTGGATTGGTTTCTGCCTCTGGAACGCCTATTCCTGCCCCTTTGAAATTTTGTGGAGTCAGGAAAGGACCAATTTTTGGCAGGCCAGTTCCTGCTAAACCTTGGGGTTGAACCTGCAAGAAATCTTTAACAGTTTGAACAGATTTTGCCTTTTCTTCCATTTTCTTCATAACCTGCTGGGCAGATGTACCAAACAAACTTGTCTTGTCCATAGGAGCATCTAGCAACTTAGCTTTAACATGATCCGTAAAGCTTGTTCCTTTAGCCATGCATGCCTTCTTATCACTGTGCCTGTCATGGCTGATCTAAATGAAGCCTCCAGTGCATCATAGCCACATTTTAAGGAATGGTTGCTAACCTGTTGTATGTTATTTACCATATCTAATACATATTTCTTATCAAGAGATTCATCAGTGGTTAGTTTTTTAGTTAACTGATCCAGCATAAACTCTTGGTATTGTATCATGTGAAACTGACAGTTTAAAGCTCTAGCTGAGAGAGTAGCTGAAGTGTAGACCTTTTACCCCATCTGTCTAATGACCTTGCTTCCCTTTCAGAAGGAATAGGGTTTTAGCTATGGTCGGCTACTGCCTTGGGGCCCTGGGATACAGTTTCTGGGTCTGCAAGTGGAGCCTTGTAAAGGTGGTGATGAGTATCTGGCACCCTGTAAAATCTGTCTGGTTTGGTAGGGGCTGGGGGTAAGGAATCTGGAGCGGAGCAAGCATCATTGAAAGCATCATCCACCACAGAGAGAACAGGGGGTATAGCCAAGGGCCTGTGCTGAGGGAGGTGCAGAAAGGTCCCAAGTCTTTTTCTGGAGTCTGAAAAATCCTGTTGCTGCCATTGGAACTGTTCTCGCATGGCATGCAAAGTTTCCCCAAAGGAAAATTCTTCTGGTGGGGAAGCAGCTGGGATGGATTCTTCAGCATCAGAATCTTCAAAATTGGAGAAGGGAGCCTCTGGCTGGTCAGTTATGTCTGATTCATCAGCAGAATCAGAGGACACTGGCTCGGGGGGCTCTGCCCTAGGTCTCTTCTCTGGGGGCTGAGAGGCCCTGTCTGGGTGAGATTGAGATCCTCTAATTAAAGAAATTAAATCTTCTGCCAAGGTAAGCATTTGAGAACTAGAAGAGGGCCTGGATGGGGTGGTTTAACAGGCACTGTTTTAGTAGTCTTGGCAGCTTTAGCCCTGGCGAAGGCCTTAATGGACATGGCTGCTGGAGGCCTAGCAGCACCACGTGCTGGGGTAGAAACATCCAAGGGAATGGTGTCTGATAAGTCAACCACCGTAGTGGGTAAAATTTCTGAAGTCGCTTCAAGAGTTGTAGCAGGGGCCTCAGTTGTAGGAATAGGTTCAGCTGTACTTTGTTCAGTTTTCGGTTTCGCCGAAACAGACACTCGCGTTTGCTTGACCAAGGTTTCGCCGAAACCGCGGATCGCGAGTGTCGGTCTTTATCTTTGCGCTTTTGCCAGATTGGGTAGTCGGAGAATCCGACGGCATAATGTACGCAAAATCAGAACCGAAAAACTGTTCTGCGAACTCCGACCGACGCCTAAGCCGCTCGTCGGTTGAAGGAAGCACAGGCCGAACAGGCTGCTACGTCGTGGGCTGGGCCTAAACAAGGCAGACAGTAAGAGTGGAAATCTTTATGAGGTATTTGTTTCCCACAGTTTAAACAATTGTTAACTTTTTCTGACATCGGCTGAGGCAAGAAAAAGTCCCCAACGGGTACTTAGCTTTAGAAGTCTTCAAGTAGTATTCGGTAGAAGTAATCTCTGGATCCGACCGACCGCACTTGCGAACAGCTTCTGCTTCGGGCGCCACGTGGCAAGAAAGACTGAGGAAAATGGCGTCGGCTGATGCCTTTATACCCGAAGACCAACAGAGATGATGTCGGGTGGAGTGCGACATCAGCCGAAGCCGGACCCGGACTTTGGAATCCGGCCGACTGAAGGGCTGCCTGACGACAGGACAACCCACTTGTTATGACTGCAGATGCATCCATGAAGGACATCAGCTGTTTTATGAATATTCAGAGGAAACAACCCAAGGTCAAAGACCAGTAAAGGTAAAAGAAACCACTTAGCTCCAGCCAAGTCGAGACCACGTCCAGCTTGTAAAGCGGCAAACGAGATCTGGGGAAGCAGGTGTAGTGCATCCTGGGATAGGGAGTAGCCCAGCCAATAAGAGACTTCGTTCTAGTGTATTAGTTGGCTGAGTCGGAGCCGATGGATCGGCTCCGAGCCCATCAGTTATGAATGTAGGCGAGATAGGATCCCATTACATCAATGTTTTAGCTAATATTCAAGAGCCTAAAGGGGAGATGTGCAGACCATCCTTGGCAAAGTAGCATGATCTGTTGACCATCTCCTTCCATGCTGACAAATACTGCACCCCCTTAGAATGATACCAGAAACTAAGCCAATTACTGAATTCCGTCATCTTCTGTTCATACTGTGGCATCTTCCTTGAAGGCAAGATGCTGCTCGATGCTAGGCTCATACCAGCCTGGGACACACATTACAAGAGCTACATGATGTCTTGTTTCATGTAATGTTTCAGGTCATTTATACCCACATGGACTATGACCGAGTCATACTAGTACTGTGGCAGATCGGGCCCCCTGATAAGCAAGTGACCGTGACTTTCACCTTGCTCAGCCTGGTGAGAGGGACATCAGTGTCTCACTCAATGGAGTCTCTGAGCAGAAGGTTGGATTATGTGATGGCTTGCCTTATGGACTTAGAAGTACAAGTTCCAGGAGATAAGGCTGTATTGTTGATGTGGGTGTTGTTCTGAAAGTGCATTCAGGGTTGCTGAGGGTATATGTTAAGTGCACTTCATCTAGGTCGCCTTTGGGATTTAGGAAGGTTACATGCAAGTCCCTTAGAAAATGTGGGACTACATGTTTGCTTTGAACTGTGTGATGGGTGCAGTGTGAGTACTACTGACAACCTCACTGACAGAAGTGCTTTTAAGTGAGAGCTTTCCCCCAGTGGCAGTGTATAAATACATCTCCCACACACCATATCAGTTTGTTTGTTGTCTGTAAAAATGAGGCAATCTCCATATACATAAAGCAGGTGTGATGCTTATGCACTGGCCCAGTAATCAAGGAGCCTCAATCCTCACCACTAACACCAGTGAGGGGCGTCCACATTGGGAAGGATAACAAGCACACCCACAGTGAAGTACAATTTCCCTTAAGAGCACACAGAGATCACGGTCAGTCTGGGGCTGGTTTCTCCCTTTCTTTGCAGATACCCAATAAGACTCCCCCACTGGCACAGCTAGAGGTTCCAGATCTCAGCCTAGTGGTCAAGCTAAAACCTCCAGCACCCTCTCTGTCCAACCAGTGCTTCATTTCCCTGCCCAAATAGTGCATAGACACACACTTTTAAGATTTGATTTATATACAAACAAACAGGCACTCCTGGGAAAGGTTGGCACAGGTTCTCCAGTTACAGCCCCACTTCTGTCCAGACTATAAGGTAGCACCTACTGCCACCGACCACGAATATCAGCTACTATAAGGCCCTTCCCAAACAGTGAACAATTTCACTGTGTAATGTTACTGTTATCCAAATAGTAAGTGTGACTGAGCAGCAAGGCTATTGCAGTGGCTAAGATAGTATCACTAAATACATACAAGTACACTCTAAGAGCTTACATTATCTCTTAAACAGCCACAGTTGAAAGGAAGTATTTAATAATAAATAATAAAAATACAATACAAATCCCATCAATTCAACACAGTGCTAAATAAGAGTTCAGAAATTACAGGAACTTTAAAACAATATTGTAGGATATTCTGACAAATATAGAAACAGCTAGACTAATCTTGCAAAATTCTTATCTAACTCTAAGAGAAATCACTGTTACAAATACTACTTGCATACAGAGTAAGCAAGTGCTGGTGAGTTGTTAACAGATCCAGATCAAGATACAAAATGCTCATTCTCGCTGAGAAAGTCTTAAACTGATAATACCCAGTACTGCAGAGTCATTTCACATTACATCATTTTTATCACTTCTCCTTTAGTTCCAAGGCTAACAAACTACTTACATTTCTTTGTAAGCTGCACCTGGCCAGGAAGCCACAACAATAAAACACTTGCATGTAAAATTACCTCTGTCTTAACAGAAATAATTTGCTAGCCCACACATCCTGTCTCTGAGCTTGAGACCAGTTGTAATTCTTTACTTATCGGCTTTCTTCAAGCAGGGTGCACTGTGGTTACATTTTTGAAGCTCAGTACAACTTGTAGTTTTAATCATAACATAGTTCTCCTTACATCTGTAAAACAAGCCTGTGGATTATATTAATATTTACAATGACAGAATTATCTACAAAATTCTATCTGGCTGGGTTGGCAGCCTCTCAGGTATAGAGATAGTGGGAAAGTTCATATCCATGGCAACAGGCCCTTTACTTATTGGATTAATTTATATTCTCGTCGTCAGCTGCCTGTTTTTATACCCCTGATGACCTGACATCAGTCCTGGAGCAACAGCAACCGATGCAGAAATACTAAGTCTCTAGTATTTGGACTGACTGAAGGCTACCTGCAGGCAGATAACCCAAGTGTGATGACTGCAACAGTGAAACACGAAGAATATCAGGAATCCACTCAACCAAAATCTGGTTACCAATGTTTCTTACACAACAGTTTAAAAATGAGAAGACAAAACACATAGAAAAGTACAGTTGTGTACCTACCATAAATGAAGATGTTAGAGTGTATTCACTGTTGCAGTTATTACATGTGGGTTATCCTGCTGGCAGGCTACCCGCAGTCGGCCTGAATTCCAAATTCCTGGTCCGGCGTCGGTTGCTGTCGCCTCTTCCCTGACGTCACTGCACCAGGGATATAAAAGATGCAGCAGACGCCATTTTCTTCAGTTTTTCTTGCCCCAGATGTCAGGTGCCCTTCAAATGAGGAGCAAAAAAAAAAATTTTTATATATATATATATATATATCTATATATCTATATATATATTTTATATCTATCTCTATCTCTATATCTATCTCTATATATCTATATATATCTATATATATCTATATATATCTATATATGTGTGTGTGTGTGTGTGTATGTATACAGATAAGTCCCAGCAATGAAAGGGGGATGGTGGGAGGGTAACCTAGACTGCAACAGTGAATACACTCTATTTATGGTAGGTACACAAAGTACAGTTTTGTACCTACCATAAATGTAGATGTCCGAACTGGATAGCATCTGCAGTCATAACAAGTGGGTTGTCCTGTCGTCAGGCAGCCCTGCAGTCGGCCGGATTCCAAAGTCCGGGTCCGGCTTTGGCTGATGTCACACTCCACCCGACGTCATCTCTGTTGGTCTTCGGGTATAAAAGCATCAGCCGACGCCATTTTCCTCAGTGTTTCTTGCCCCAGATGCCAGTAGCCCTCTTGGATAGATGCCAATGTTTCCAAATAGATAGAGGTAAACACAACAATAAGCATATATGTACATATATACAAACAAATACACCATAAAAGACTCCCCCCCCAACAGCTAGCTATTAGGAGGGTAAACACCCTAGGAGTACCACAGAGGGGAAGGAGGGAGGGTAATCCTGACTGCAGATGCTATCCAGTTCGGACATCTACATTTATGGTAGGTACAAAACTGTACTATGTCCTTCATGGATGCATCTGCAGTCATAACAAGTGGGTAGAATACCATAGCCAACTAGGGGAGGAGGATAAAGGTAGATTATGGTGTGTTTAGGATCCCTTGCAGTACAGCAGTGGCAAACCCTGCTCGGGATCTGGAATATAGAGGCAAATTATAATGCTTGGCAAATGTATGCACGGAGGTCCAAGTAGCCGCCTCAATAATGTCTTTGGTTGCCACTCCTCGTAAGAAGGCTGTGGTAGTGGCTGTTGCCCTTGTAGAATGAGGTCTTATGTTCTGTGGAATTGGTTTTCCATGGAAGGAGTAACAGTATCGTATGCAATTTCCTATCCATTTGGAGATTGTCTGTTTGGAAATAGCTTTTCCTTCCCTTCCTGTTGCATAGGCTACAAAAGTTGGTCAGTCTTTCTGCTATTTTTTGTTCTGTCCAAGTAGTAGCGTAGCTGTCTATGTACATCCAAGGTATGCAGTATTCTTTCCCCTCTGTTTTGTGGGTTGGGAAAGAAGGTAGGTAGGTGGATTGCCTGGTTTAAAGACACTCTGGATACCACCTTGGGCATAAATGTAGGATTTGTCCTCATGGACACTCTATCTTGGTGGAAGATTAGGAAGGGTTGCACTGCCATTAAGGCCTGTAGTTCTGAAACCCTCCTTGCTGAAGTTATTGCCAGTAGGAAAGCAGTTTTCCATGACAGGTGTTGTAGGTCTGCTGTTGCTGCTGGTTCAAAGGGTGATAGTGTCAACTTTTCTAGCACAAAGTTTAAATCCCAAGCTGGTAATGGTGGTTTCCTTGGAGGTTTTACATTCTTGATTCCTCTGAGGAACTGCCTGAGCAAAGGGTGAAAAACAGGTGGATCAAAGCTGTATTCTGCTGAAATAGCTGATGCATGTATCTTGATGGAGGAGTAGGACAGGCCTGAATGAAGAAGTTCGGCCAGATACTCCAGAATGTTAGGCATATCTATGTTTGACACATCTTTTCCTCTTTCCGTACTCCAAATGACAAACCTTTTCCATTTTCCAGCATAATTCCTTCTTGTTGAAGGTCTGCGTGCTTCAAGAATAATGTCTTTAACTCTTTGGGAAAGTTCTGGATTAGCTGCTGCTATGTGATGTTCCATGCAGTCAGTTGCAGCGTTTTTAGGTTTGGATGTATGATGCTGTAGTTGTTCTTCTGAGTTAACATCAAAGGCATCAGAGGTATTGGCCACATTTTGTTCCGAGACATGCTCTTCAGTAGTGGGTACCAGTGCTGTCTTGGCCAGTTTGGAGCTATCAGGATTATCCTTGGACGTTCTTCCTTGATTTTTAGTAGTACCTTGTGTATCAAAGGAAGAGGTGGGAATGCATATGCTGTTAGGCCTTTCCAGTTGAAGGAGAGTGAGTCCACTTTCCATGCTAGTGGGTGGAATGTCCTTGTGCAGAATTTTTTGAGCTGGTGATTGAGAGGTGATGCGAATAGGTCTATCTGTGGCATTCCCCATTTCTTTGAGATGGTCTTGAAGATGTCCGGTGCAGCTTCCATTCGTGGGCATCCGAAGTGGTTCTGCTTAATATGTCTGCTAGAGTATTGTCTTTCCCGGTACAAATATTGCCTGTAACTGAATGTTGTAGCTGAGTGCCAGGGTCCACAGCTCCAAGGTCATTCTGCATAGGGGTATGAATGAGTGCCTCCCTGTTTGTTGATGTACCACATGACTGTGGTGTTGTCTGTCCTTATCATCAACTGGCCCTCTTTGAGAAATGGTTTGAACTTTTGGATTGCCAGTTTTACTGCCAGCATTTCTTTTAGATTGATGTGCAGGCAAAGTTGATCCTGTGTCCACAATCCTTGCACGCATTTGTCCAGCATGTGGGCCCCCATCCTAGGTCTGAAGCGCCTGTTGTGATGGTCTGGCTTGGTTGACATCTGCGAAAGGGTAGGCCTGGGTTTGACTGGCATGCCTGAGCCCACCATAGGAACTCCTGTTTTAAGCATGGAATTAGTGGGATTTCTGTTTCTAGACTGTGTCTGTGTTGGGACCATAAATTCTTTAGGTACCACTGTAGTTTCCTCATATGTAGTCTGGCAAATGGGACCAAGATTATGCATGATGCCATGAAGCCCAAGGCCTGCAGAACTTTTCTTGCTGTTAACTTGTTCAGTTTTGTTAGTGCCAAGAAGTAAAGAGGAAGTTCTTTTGTTTTTCTGTAGTCAGGAATGCCATTTGTTGTACTGTGTCCAATTCCCCAAGAACGTCCTTGTTTGGGATGGTATCAGCCTTGACTTTTGTAAATTGACTGTGTATCCCAGTCCTTGTAGCAAGTAAATGACCCTTTGTAAATCTGTTGTCAGCTTGCTTTTGTTGTCCCCTTGTAGCAGGCAGTCGTCCAGGTATGGGTAAATTTGAATTCCCTGTAGTCTGCAATGGCGATTACTGATGCCAGGCATTTTGTGAATACTCTGGGCAGTAGATAAGCCAAAGGGCAATGCTGAGAATTGATAGTGCTCTGATCCTGCAAGAAATCTGAGGTATCTTCTGCAGATTGGTCGAATGGGGACGTGCAGGTATGCCTCCTTGAGATCTAGAGTTACCAGCCAAGACTCCTTGCCCAGCATGGGAAGAAGTTGCTGTAGGGTCAGCATTTTGAATTTTGGGACAATGATGTATGTATTTAAGGTGGACAGGTCGAGAATTGGTCTCCAACTTTTTCCTTTCTTGGAACTAGGAATAGTCTGGAGTAGAACCCCTTTCCTTGTTCTGCTGTTGGCACTCTTTCCACAGCTCTCATGTTTGCTAACTCCATTATCTGTAGAGCCTCTGTTTTTGATTTGGAGGTAGATTTGGCATTCCTCTTTGACTGGTAAAGTGTGGAAGTGAAACCGTAACCTTGATCTATGGTTTGTAAAATCCACTTGTCTTTGTTATGTAGTGCCAGTTCTTTGAAAATAAGGTTAACTTTCCGCCTAGAGGAGCTGCTATTTGTTCCCTGGTAGGCGGATTTAGGATTAAGTCACAGTGGTTGTGCTGATGTAGTGGCAGTGGCTGTGTCTGTGCCTCTGTTGTTACCTTGCCACTGTCGCCCTCTGTAGGGACCTCCTCTGGCTTGCTTTCTGCCTCTGGAACGCCTATTCCTGCCCCTTTGAAATTTTGTGGAGTCAGGAAAGGACCAACTTTTGGCAGGCCAGTTCCTGCTAAACCTTGGGGGTTGAACCTGCAAGAAATCTTTAACAGTTTGAACAGATTTTGCCTTTTCTTCCATTTTCTTCATAACCTGCTGGGCAGGTGTACCAAACAAACTTGTCTTGTCCATAGGAGCATCTAGCAACTTAGCTTTAACATGATCCGTAAAGCTTGTTCTTTAGCCATGCATGCCTTCTTATCACTGTGCCTGTCATGGCTGATCTAAATGAAGCCTCCAGTGCATCATAGCCACATTTTAAGGAATGGTTGCTAACCTGTTGTATGTTATTTACCATCTCTAATACATATTTCTTATCAAGAGATTCATCAGTGGTTAGTTTTTAGTTAACTGATCAAGCATAAACTCTTGGTATTGTATCATGTGAAACTGACAGTTTAAAGCTCTAGCTGAGAGAGTAGCTGAAGTGTAGACCTTTTACCCCATCTGTCTAATGACCTTGCTTCCCTTTCAGAAGGAATAGGGTTTTAGCTGTGGTCGCTACTGCCTTGGGACCCTGGGATATAGTTTCTGGGTCTGCAAGTGGGGCCTTGTAAAGGTGGAGATGAGTATCTGGCACCCTGTAAAATCTGTCTGGTTTGGCAGGGGCTGGGGTAAAGAATCTGGAGCGGAGCAAACATCATTGAAAGCATCATCCACCACAGAGAGAACAGGAGGTATAGCTAAGGGCCTGTGCTGTGGGAGGTGCAGAAAGGTCCTAAGTCTTTTCTGGAGTCTGAAAAATCCTGTTGCTGCCATTGGAACTGTTCTCGCATGGCATGCAAGGTTTCCCCAAAGGAGAATTCTTCTGGTGGGATAGCAGCTGGAATGGATTCTTCAGCATCAGAATCTTCAAAATTGGAGAAGGGAGCCTCAGGCTGGTCAGTTATGTCTGATTCATCAGCAGAATCATCAGAAGACACTGGCTCAGGGGGCTCTGCCCTAGGTCTCTTCTCTGGGGCTGAGAGGCCCTGTCTGGGTGAGATTGAGATCCTCTAATTAAAGAAATTAAATCTTCTGCCAAAGAAAGCATTTGAGAACTAGAAGAGGGCCTGGATGTGGGAGGTTTAACAGGCACTGTTTTAGTAGTCTTGGCTGCTTTAGCCCTGGCGAAGGCCTTAATGGACATGGCAGCTGGAGGCCTAGCAGCACCACGTGCTGGGGTAGACACATCCAAGGGAATGGTGTCTGATAAGTCAACCACCGTAGTGGGTAAAATTTCTGAGGTAGATTCAAGAGTTGTAGCAGGGGCCTCAGTTGTAAGAATAGGTTCAGCTGTACTTTGATCAGTTTTCTCGGTTTCGGCCGAAACCGAGACACTCGTGGTTTGCTTTACCGTGGTTTCGGACGAAACCGCGGACCGCGAGTGTCGGTCTTTATCTTTGCTTTTTGGGGTAGTCGGAGGATCCGACGGCATAATGTACGCAAAATCAGAACCAAAACTGTTCTGCAAACTCCGACCGACGCCTAAGCGCTCGGCGGTTGAAAGAGGCACAGGCCGAACAGGCTGCTACGCGTGGGCTGGGCCTAAACAAGGCAGACAGTAAGAGTGGAAATCTTTATGAGGTATTTGTTTCCCACAGGTTAAACAATTGTTAACTTTTTCTGACATCGGCTGAGGCAAGAAAGAGTCCCCAACGGGGTACTTAGCTTTAGAAGTCTTCGAAGTAGTATTCGGTAGAAGTAATCTCTGGATCCGACCGACTGGCACTTGCGAACAGCTTCTGCTTCGGGCGCCACGCGGCAAGAAAGACGGAGGAAAATGGCGTCGGCTGATGCTTTTATACCCGAAGAACAACAGAGATGACGTCGGGTGGAGTGCGACATCAGCCGAAGCCGGACCCGGACTTTGGAATCCGGCCGACTGCAGGGCTGCCTGACGACAGGACAACCCACTTGTTATGACTGCAGATGCATCCATGAAGGACATCTGTACTGTGTTCATCGTGCTTCACTGTTGCAGTCATTACACTTGGGTTGAATCCCAAAGCTGAGGTTGGGTGGCTGGGCCTAAATAGAATTAGGAGTGGCTATGAGGCCCTGCAGAACTGCAGTGGCAAAGCCTGCTCTGGATTTAGAGTAAAGAGGTAAGTGGTAGTGCTTTGTAAAAGTGTGCACTGAAGTCCAGGTTGCAGCCTCCAAAATGTCCTTGGTTGGTACTCCTCTAAGGAAGGCTGCTGAAGTGGCTGTTGCTCTGGTTGAGTGTGGCCTAATGCCCTTAGGCACCGATTTTCCATGTTGTGAATAGCAGAAACAAATGCAGTGGCCTATCCATTTTGAAATAGTCTGCTTTGAAATAGCTTTTCCTTGCGATCCTGCAGCATATGCCACTAAGAGTTGCTCAGTCTTTCTGAAAGCCTTAATTTTGTCCAAGTAAAACAGTAGCTGTCTGTGTATGTCCAAAGAATGCAGAAGCCTCTCCCCCTTATTCTGCAGGTTTGGATAAAAGTTAGGCAAATGTATGGTTTGGTTAAGAGCCACACTGGACACTACCTTAGGCATAAATGGTGGGTTTGTCCTTAGAGAAACCCTGTCAGGATGAAAAATAATAAAAGGTTCCACAGCCATTAGTGCCTGTAACTCGGACTCTTCTTGCTGAAGTTACTGCTAGGAGAAGAGCTGTTTTCCATAAGTATTTTATCTCAGCTGGATTGGCTGGCTCAAAAGGAGGCAGTGTGAGTTTTTCCAAGACAAAATTGAGGTCCTATGCTGGTATTGGAGCTCCCTTGGCGGTCTTATGTTTTTGGCCCCTCTGAGATACTGCCTTAACAGTGGATGAGAAAAAATAGGTGGGTCATGTATTGTAATGAGCTGAAATGGCAGAGGCATGGATCTTAATTGATGAGAAGGATAGGCCTTTGTCCAGCATCTCAGTTAGATATTCTAAAATCAGAGGAATATTTGGTACAAACGTGTTAATTCCTTGTGCCTGGTTCCAAGCACAGAATCTCTTCCATTTTTCTACGTAAGATTTTCTGGTGCTGGGCCTCCTGGCCTCCAAAATAACATCCATAACTGCTTTAGAGAGAGGTGTGTTCTGAATGGTTACATTATCCGCCAAGCAGCCAGATTTAGGGTTCTGAGTTGGGTGTGCAAGATCCAATTGTTTTGTTGGGTCAGTAAATGAGGGATTTGAGGTAATGTCCAGGCTGGGCCTTGAGACGAGCTCTTTAGGACTGGCGTGCTGGCGTGGCCAGTCTGGGGCAATCAAGATAATTTTTGGCTTCTCTTGTCTAACATTTAGGAGTACCTTGGGAAGGAGGGGCAGAGAAGGGAAGGCCTATACTGTAAGGGCTTTCCAGCTGAATGAAAGGGCGTCCACTTTCCATGCTTGTTTGTGATAAGTCCGAGTGCAGAATCTCTGTAGCTGGCAGTTGTGAGGGGAGGCAAATAGATCTATGTCTGGGCATCCCATTTCCCTGTTATCACGCTGAAGATTTGTGGATCTAGTTTCCACTCATGAGGATCCATGAGATTTCTGCTTAGTTCGTCTGCCAAAGTATTCGTCTTACCTGGCAGGAATTGCGCTTGCAGGTGTACTTGTCAAGTCAATGCTGTGTTCCACAAAGTCATGGCTTGTCTGCAGAGGGGGTAGGGAATGTGTGCCTCCTTGTTTATGTACCATATGACTGTAGTATTGTCAGTCTTTATCAGCAGTTGCCCCGGATGAAGTAGGTCCTTGAAGGCTGTCGGGGCATTCTGTATAGCTAGCATCTCTTTTTGATTGATATGAAGATGCATTTGGCTTGTGAGCCATGCGCCCTGAATACATTTTCCTGCCATGTGTGCCCCCCAGGCATAATCTGATGCATCTGTTGTTAGTGTCTGCCTGGCTGAGGGTAAAGTGAATGGCTGTCCCTTGTTGTGGTGACAGGCCTGTGCCCACCATTGAAACTCCTGTTGCAAGCAGGGAATGAGAGTAACTGTTTCCAGGCTGTGGCAATGTTGAGTCCAAACACTTTTTAGATACCACTGTAGTTTCCTCATATGCAATTTTGCATATGGAATTAGTAAAAAGCAGGATGCCATGTAGTCCAGAGCCTGCAGAATTTTTCTTGCAGATAACTGGGTCTTTGTTGCCATGCTTTCGAAGTAAGAAGTCAGTTGCCTTTGTTTGTCTGGCGTGAGACAAGCCATCTGGGCAGTTGTATTTAAGCTTGCACCCAGGAATATTATCTCTTGAGAGGGTACTAGTTTTGATTTCTTCTCGTTTACTGTGTACCCTAGGCAAATTAGTAATACTTTTACAAACGCCAGGTGCTTTAGTAGAATGTCTTTGGTCTCTGCTTGAATAAGCCAGTCGTCCAAGTAGGGATATATTTGAATTCCTCTTTGTCTGCAAAATGCAATTACTGGTGCCAGGCATTTTGTGAAGACCCTGGGCACAGTAGATCAGCCAAAGGGCAGTGCAAAGAATTGGTAGTGCGTTGAGCCAGCTATGAATCTGAGGTATCTTCTGCAAGATGGTCTGATTGGGACATGCAGGTATGCCTCTGAGGTCCAAATTTACAAGACAAGCATTCTTGCCCAGCATGGGCAGAAGCTGCTGCAGAGTCAACATTTTGAATTTTGGAACGCCCAGAAAAGTATTTAGAATAGACAGGTCCAGAATTGGTCTCCAGGCTTTGTCCTTTCTTGGTACTAAGAAAAGTCTTGAGTAAAATCCTCGTCCCTGCTCCTGTTGTGGCACTGGCTGAATAGCCCTCATGTCCATGAGAGACTAAACTTGTTTTTGTGCCTCTGCCCATTGATTGTGTGGCAGGTCTGGCATACCTTTTGCCTTTGGAAGGGTGTGAAAGTGGAACATGTAGCCCTGAGAGACTATACAAGACCCATTTGTCCTGGGTGATCATGTGCCAATTTTGTGGAAAAAGTGCTAGCTTTCCCCCTAAGAGTGCTGCCAAAAGCTAAGTGCTTGGCATTGGCAGAGGGAAGTCATTGGGACTGTTTCCTATAAGGCTGTGATTTGTATTCTCCGCTTTTGGAGGTAGAAGCACCCCATTGTTTGGGCCTGTGAGCCCTGGGGCTGTTGTCTGCCTCTAGGGTGTCTGTATCTGCCTCTGTGGCCCATCTGACACTGGAAAGGACCAATTCTTAGGCCAGTTCCTGCTAAATCTGGCTGGCCGTACAGTACAGTTTTGTACCTACCATAAATGTAGATGTTCGAGTGCTAATACAGCTGCAGTCATAACAGATGGGTTTTCCTGCCGTCAGGCGGGTCCTCGGTCGGCCGAATTCCAAAGTCTAGGTCCGGCGTCGGTTGTCGTCGCTTCTTCCCTGACGTCAGTGCGACAAGGGTATAAAAGAACCAGCAGACGCCATTTTCTTCAGTTTTTCTTGCCCCAGATGTCAGGTGCCCCCAGAAGGAAGGCAATACATAAATTTTATGTAATAATGCAATGCAATATAATCAAAAAACAGTAGTTGCAAGCAAATACACCATAAATGAATACCCCAATCAGGTTGTATGAGGAGGTGTTAGCCAATAGGCCTATCCCAAGAGGGGAAGGAGGGAGGGAAACCTGGACTGCAGCTGTATTAGCACTCGAACATCTACATTTATGGTAGGTACAAAACTGTACTATGTTCATCGTGCATACAGCTGCAGTCATAACAGATGGGTAGAATCCCAAAGCTAAAAAAGAGGTGGTAGGCACTAGGTGGAACTAGGAGGAGCCAGGATGCCCTGCAAGACTGCAGTGGCAAAGCCTGCTCTAGATTTGGAGTATAATGGTAGGTGATAGTGCTTGGAGGAGGTATGCACAGAACTCCAAGTGGCTGCTTCCAAAATATCTTTGGTAGGAACCCCTCTGAGGAAAGCTGCAGAGGTAGCTGTGGCCCTTGTGGAGTGAGATCTGATGCCTGCAGGTACAGTTTTACCATGAAAAGAGTAACAAAAGCGTATGCAGTGGGCTATCCATTTTGAGATTGTCTGTTTTGAAATCGGCTTCCCTTGAGCTCCTGTAGCATAGGACACAAAGAGTTGCTCTGATTTTCTGAAAGGCTTTGTTCTGTCCAAATAATAACGCAGCTGTCTGTGGATGTCCAAGGAGTGTAGTAGTCTCTCCCCTTTGTTTTGAGGATTAGGGTAAAAGGTAGGTAAGTGGATAGCCTGATTCAAAGCTACCCTGGATACCACCTTTGGCATAAAGGATGGATTGGTTCGTAAGGAAACTCTGTCCTGATGGAAAATAAAAGGCTGCACAGCCATGAGGGCTTGTGGTTCCGATACCCTGCGAGCTGAGGTGCTAGCCAGAAGGAAGGCTGTTTTCCAGGACAAATATTGCAGTTCTGTTGAGGCAGCTGGCTCAAAAGGAGGCAAGGTCAGTTTTTTCTAGAATGAAATTGAGGTCCCAAGCAGGTACTGGTTGTTTCCTTGGGGGGTTTATATTCTTAGCCCCTCTGAGGAACTGTCTTAAGAGGGGGTGAGAGAATAAAGGAGGGATCAGTGTTGTATTCTGCAGAAATGGCTGAGGCATGGATTTTGATGGAGGAGAATGAAAGTCCACTGCTTAGCATCTCAGCTAGATACTGTAATATTGGAGGTAAATTCAGTATTCCAGGATTCTGGCCCTTTTTCTCATTCCAGGCACAAAACCGTTTCCATTTTGCGGAGTAAGATTTTCTAGTAGGCCGCCTTCTGGCCTCCAAAATGACATCCTGCACCTCCTTGGAGAGTAGGGTCTGTTGTGAAGTTAAGGAATCTTCCATGCGGCCAGATTGAGTGTTTTCAGCTGACTGTGAAGAGTTTTGAAGTTGTGCTGAGTCAGAAGAAGAGGCATTAGAGGTAGGATCCATGGTGGGGAATGCGTCAGGCTTCTCAGGAGTGGGTACCAGTGTTGCCTTGGCCAGTCTGGAGCAATGAGAATCATCTTTGGTCTGTCTGCTCTGGTTTTTAATAGAACGTTGGGCAGCAGAGGAAGAGGTGGAAAGGCATAAACTGTCATTGTTGTCCAACTGAAAGAGAGTGCGTCCACTCTCCAGGCCTGTGGATGAAAGGTCCTTGAGCAGAATTTTGCCAATTGGTGATTTTTGTGGGAGGCAAAGAGATCTATGTCTGGCCTTCCCCATGCTTGAATTATCTCTGTAAAAACTTGAGGATGCAACTTCCATTCGTGTGGATCTGTCATATTTCTGCTTAGGTTGTCTGCCAGCGTGTTTTCCTTGCCTGGCAAGTACTGTGCTTGAAGCTCGATTTGTAATTCCAGAGCCATGTTCCAAAGAGACATGGCCAGCCTGCATAGGGGGTATGAATGGGTTCCTCCCAGTTTGTTTATGTACCACATTACTGTGGTGTTGTCTGTCCTTATCAATAGTTGACCTGGATGCAGAAGGTCTTTGAAAGCCATAATAGCATTTATTACTGCTAGCATTTCCTTTTGATTGATGTGTAGGTGCTTTTCTTTTTGGGACCATTTGCCCTGAATGCGCACCCCCCAGGCGTAGTCCGAGGTGTCTGTTGTGATGACTATTTGCTTGAGGCTTGCAGAATGGGAGACCTGTGTTTCTTTGGCATACTTGAGCCCACCACAGAAATTCCTTTTGAAGACATGGAATCAGTGGTATTATTGTTTCCAAACTGTGGCTGTGTTGAGACCATAGGTTTTTCAGGTACCATTGAAGTTTCCTCATATGCAGCTTTGCACATGGGATGAGTAGGATGCAAGATGCCATGAATCCCAGAGCCTGCAGGA
Source organism: Protopterus annectens (assembly GCF_019279795.1). Lineage (NCBI taxonomy): Eukaryota > Metazoa > Chordata > Ceratodontiformes > Protopteridae > Protopterus > Protopterus annectens. The sequence continues at coordinate 301,092,125 of NC_056741.1, read as the reverse complement.
TTTTCCTTGCAGTCAGCCTGGTGAAATTTGCTAGATTTCTTAAGTATTGAGTTAGTTGTCCCTGTTTCTCTGGCGTGAGGTAGGCCATCTGGGTGTTTGTGTCCAAGTTGGCACCCAGGAAAATTATTGTTTGAGAGGGTATCAGCCTTGATTTCTTTTTGTTGACTGTGTATCCCAGAGAATTCAACAACAGTCTGCAGTAGGCAATTACTGATGCCAGGCATTTCGTGAATACTCTGGGCGCAGTAGATAAGCCAAAGGGCAATGCAGAGAATTGATAATGAGTTGAACCTGCAAGAAATCTGAGGTATCTTCTGCAATCTTGTCTGATTGGGACATGAAGGTATGCCTCCTTGAGGTCCAATGTTACCAGCCAAGACTCCTTGCCCAGCATGGGAAGAAGCTGCATCTTGAATTTTGGCACAAGTAAAAATGTGTTTAGGATGGATAGGTCCAAAATAGGTCTCCAATCTTTTCCCTTCCTTGGTACCAGGAATAGTCTGGAGTAAAAACCTTGACCTTGTTCTTGTGTAGGTACCTCTTGAATAGCTTTCATGTCCATGAGATCTGAAATCTGTTTTTGTGCCTCTGCCCTTTGTGTGGCAGGTTTGGCATGCCTCTCATTTTTGGAAGGGTGTGAAAATGGAATCTGTAGCCTCTGTTTATAATGTCCAGGATCCATTTGTCTTTTGTGACAATATGCCAATTTTTCGAAAATAATGCCATTTTTCCGCCTAAAGGTGCTGCCATTTGAGCCTTGCTTGGCATGCAAAGGGGAAAGTCATTGGGTCTGCTTTCTGAATGGCTGTGAACTATCCACCTCTTTGTGTAGGAGCTTGCCATTGTCTGCCAACGATCCTTGAGATTGCCCTCTGCCCCTCGGGTGCCTGTATCTACCTCTTTGGGGTCTGTCCGTGGCTGGAAAGGACCAATTTTTGGAAGGCCAATTTCTACTGAAACGTGGAGGTTGTACCTGTAGGAAATCTTTCACTGTTTGCATCGACTTAGCCTTTTCCTCCATTTTCTTTAATACCTCCTCAGCTTTAACACCAAATAATACATCTTTTTGCAGAGGGGCATCTAGTAATTTAGCTTTGACATGATCTGGTAAGGTTTGCTCTTTGAGCCAGGTATGCGTACGTATGACTGATCCTGCAACAGCAGCTCTACATGAGGCCTCTAAAGCATCAAAACCACATTGCAAGGTATGTTTACCCACTTGTTCTGCACTATGCATCAAATCCTGCAACTCCAAGTCTGGTTGTTCAGGTTGTGACATTTTGCTTCTCAACTGTGATAACAGAAACTGTTGGTACTTTAACATATGGAACTGGCAGTTTAATGCCCTCATGGTTAAGGTGGCCGAGGTGTATACCTTTTTCCCCCACCTTTCTAAAGCTCTGGAATCTCTCTCTGAAGGTAATGGATTTTTAGCAGTGGAGGCCTCAATTCCCTTGGGACCCTGTGAGATAGTTTCTTGGTCAGCCGCATGGCTTTTGTATAGGAATTTGTGTGAGTCAGGAACCCGGTAATACCCGTCAGGCTTGACTGGGGCTGGAGGTAAAGAGTCTGGGTTAAGGCAGGCCTCCGAATAAACATCATCAAGAATGTCTAAGACAGGAGGTATTAGCCAGAGGCCTGTGCTGAGGGAGCAAGAGAAAATCCCTAAGCCTTTTCTTGGAGTCTGAGTACTCTTGGCCTTCCCAGTGGAAGTGTTCCCTCAAGGTATGCAAGGTTTCCCCAAAAGAGTAATCCTCAGGAGGGGAGACAGAGGGAATGGACTCCTCTGCATCAGAATCTTCAAAAGGGGAGTATGAATGTTCCTGGTCATCAGAATGCTCTGAAATAATGGAGGCCTGGTCGGAGGAGGGGGATTCTTCCTCCACTCTGGGCCTTTTGTCCAAGGGGGGTTGAGAAAGTACAGTTTTGTACCTACCATAAATGTTGATGTTCGAAGATCCACATTGCTGCAGTCCTTACTTATGGGTAGTCAGCTGTCCTCGGTCGGCCCGAATACCAAAGTATTAGGCTGACGTCGGTCATGGGCGCCTACATCTGACATCAGAGCGTCAGGGTATAAAGGCGCATGACCGACGTCATATCCTCAGTCTTTTCTTGCCCCAGATGTCAGAAGGCCAAACAAGAAAGGCCACAGCCAAAACAGAATACCTCCCAAAACAAGCCCAACAACAACCATCACCTAAAGCATAGCATCATGTGAAACTACAGTGGGGAAGGAGGGAGGGTAAATTGGACTGCAGCAATGTGGATCTTCGAACATCTACATTTATGGTAGGTACAAAACTGTACTATGTTCTTCATCTCACATTGCTGCAGTCCTTACTTATGGGTAGAATCCCAAAGCAACGGAAAAGGGAGGTTGGTAGAAATCATAGAGCATTAGGGGCTGCTAAAATGCCCTGTAAAATTGCAGTGGCAAATCCAGCCCTAGACTTAGAATAAAGAGGAAGGTGGTAATGTTTAGAAAAAGTATGCACTGAACTCCAAGTAGCTGCCTCCAAAATGTCTTTTGTAGCTACCCCCCTTAGAAAGGCCGTAGAAGTAGCAGTAGCCCTAGTGGAATGAGGCCTGATTCCAGCCGGAATCTCCTTACCATGATGGGAATAACAGAAAGAAATACAAAACCCAATCCATTTAAAAATAGTTTGTTTTGAAACAGGTTTACCCTGTGAACCCAAAGCAAAAGAAACAAACAACTGCTGAGACTGTCTGAACTCCCTGGTTCTGCTCAAATAACGCAACTGTCTGTGAATATCCAAAGTATGCAAAATTTTCTCCCCTTTATTTTGGGGGTTTGCATAAAAAGTAGGCAAATGAATAGTTTGGTTTAAGGCCACACTAGAAACTACTTTAGGCATAAAGGAAGGATTAGTACGCAAAGATACCCTATCCTTATGAAAAATCAGGAAAGGCTCCACTGCCATGAGGGCCTGTAATTCAGAAACCCTTCTTGCAGAGGTAATGGCCAACAAAAAAGCAGTTTTCCATGACAAATACTTTAACTCTGCAGTAGCTGCAGGCTCAAAAGGTTGTAGAGTAAGTTTTTCCAACACAAAATTGAGATCCCAAGCAGGAGTAGGAGCTCTACGTGGGGGTCTTATATTCTTTGCCCCTCTAAGAAATTGCTTAAACAAAGGATGAGAGAATAAAGGAGGGTCACAATCATAGTGAGCAGAAATGGCTGCAGCATGGACCTTTATCGAGGAGAAAGACAAACCCTTGACCAATAACTCAGTAAGATATTGAAGAGCAACACTTAAATCAGGTTTGGAGACAAAGTCCTTTTCTTTGCTCCAAATAAAAAATCTCCTCCATTTATCAGAGTAAACTTTCCTGGTACTAGGCCTCCTGGCCTCCAAAATAACATTCAAAACTTGTTGTGGAAGCTGAGACCCTCCAGAGTCTAAAACAGAATATGCCAGGCTGTTAGATGCAGAGACTGAATCTTGACATTGAGGAAGTGACTGTCCTCTTGTGACAAAAGGTGCGGAATCAAAGGCAGAGGCCATGGAGGTTCTCGTACTAAACTCCTCAGTAGTGGGTACCAGTGTTGTCGAGGCCAATCCGGTGCTATCAAAATCATGGTTGGCTTGTCTTGTCTGGCCTTCAAAAGTACCTTGGGAAGAAGAGGCAGGGTGGAAAGGCATATACATGCAGATTGTTCCAACTGAATGATAGAGCGTCCACCTTCCAAGCTGTGTGATGAAACATTTTTGTGCAAAACTTTGGCAACTGGTAATTTAGTGGAGAAGTTTAACAGATCTATGTCTGGAGTTCCCCATAACACTGTAAATGTTGGAATACATGAGGATCCAATTTCCACTCGTGAGGATCCACTATTTGTCTGCTCAAGACATCTGCTAAGGAGTTCTGTGCTCCTGGTAGAAACCTTGCCTGAAGATTGAGGTGTAGATTGAGAGCAGTTTCCCACAGAATCATCGCTTGCCTGCAAAGAGGGTAAGAATGGGTTCCCCCCTGCTTGTTGATGTACCACATGACAGTAGTGTTGTCTGTTTGAATCAACACCTGCCCTGGGTGAAGTAAATCTTTGAAAGCCATCAATGCAAACTGGATTGCTAACATTTCCTTCAAGTTGATATGCAAATGTTGGAGTTTGACAGGCCACGTGTTTTGCACCCATTTTCCATTGAGGTGTGCACCCCAAGCCTTGTCCGAGGCATCTGTCGTTAGAATCTGACTCGCCTCTGGCCGGGTCACAGAGTCCCTTGTTTAGGTGACATTCCTGAGCCCACCACAAAAACTCCTTCTGAATGCAAGGTATTATTTGAATGACTGTCTAGATCTTGGCAGTGCTGTGTCCATACATTTTTGAGATACCATTGAAGCTTCCTCATATGCAATTTGGCATTGGGAAGCACTAGAATACAAGATGCCATGAACCCCAAGGCTTGAAGGACTGTCCTTGCAGTCAGCCTGGACCGTAGAGACATTTGATGGAAATAAAGAGAAAGGCTTCTTTGTTTGTCCGGGGTCAAAAAGGCCATCTGGGAAGCTGTATTCAGTCTCACACCCAGAAAGCACATGTCCTGAGAGGGTACTAGACTGGACTTTGTTTCGTTCACAGAATACCCTAGGCATCTTAACACTGCCATCACATACTGTAGATGATGAAGAAGTTCGTCCTTTTCTTGTGCAATAATCAGGCAATCGTCCAAATAAGGATAAATCTGTATTCCTCTTAGTCTGAAAAATGCTATCACTGGAGCCAGAATCTTTGTGAACACTCTGGGCAGTAGATAAGCCAAAGGGCAATGCAGAGAACTGATAATGTAAATTTCCAGCCAAAACGCAGGTACCTCCTGCAACTGGGCCTGATAGGAACATGCAGGTAAGCCTCTTTGAGATCCAGAGTAACCATCCAGTGATCTTTTCCCAACAGAGGTAAAAGTTGTTGTAAAGTCAGCATCTTGAACTTTGGAATGTCCAGGTAAGTGTTGAGGATAGATAAATCCAAAATTGGTCTCCACGTGTTCCCTTTCTTTGGAACTAGAAACAGGCGAGAATAAAATCCTAGGCCCACTTCTGACAGAGGAACGGGCTGTATAGCTCCTATTTGAAGAAGTAAAGAAATTTGTCTGTGAGCCTCTATCCTTTGCCGAGGAGGACGCCTGGCATGCCTTTGAAAGGAGGCATGGTATGGAAATAGAACTTGTAACCTCGGTTTATAATGTCCAATACCCATTTGTCCTGGGTGACTAAATGCCAATTTTGCTTGAAAAGAGCCAACTTTCCTCCCAAAGGAGCTGCCAGGCAAGAAGAATCTGGCAGCTGAAAATGCAGGTCATTGGGCCTGTTTACGAAAGGACTGGCCCCTGCCCTCACCAGCAGATTGAGCAGGCGAACTCCATTGTCTCGGCCTGAAGGTACCCTGAGCTCTGCCCCTACCACGCCTAGATCTACCCCTAGACTGAGAATCAGAAGAAGGGTACGTCCACCCCTTAGTAGGCCAATTTCTACTAAACTTTGGAGGTTGTACCTGCAAAAAATCTTTAACAGTCTGCATAGACTTAGCCTTGTCTTCCATTTTCTTTAAGACTGACTCCACAGGAGGACCAAACAAAACTTCAGATTGTAAAGGGGCATCCAGAATTCTAGACTTAACATGCTCAGACAAATTCTGATCCTTAAGCCAGGCGTGCCTACGAATAACTGAACCAGTGGCAGCCACCCTAGAAGAAGCCTGTAAAGCATCAAAACCACATTGCAAAGAGTGCTTACCCACCTGTTCAGAAACATGCACTATATCCTGCAATTCTTTACACTCTATGCCCTCTGCCAAAGCATCCACTTTAGATCTTAGCTGAGAAAGGAGGAAATTCTGATACTTCAACATATGAAACTGGCAGTTCAAAGCTCTCATTGCTAAAGTAGAAGAGGTATATACCTTCTTACCCCATCTATCCAAAGCTCTAGCTTCCTTATCCAGAGGAACCGGATTCTTAACAACAGAGGCTCTAACACCCTTAGGCCCCTGACTAATAGTTTCTGGGTCCGCCCTAGGACTCTTATAAAGATATTTATGAGCCTCAGGCACCCTGTAATACCTGTCCGGTTTAACTGGAGCAGGAGGCACAGAATCTGGATTAAGGGAAGCTTCGAGAAAACATCTGAAACAACATCCAAAACCGGAGGTATAGCTAAGGGTCTATGCTGTGGTAAAACAAGAACTCCCTAAGTCTCTTCCGTGAATCAGAGTAATCCTGTCCTTCCCACTTAAAATGCTCCCTCATGGAATGCAGAGTTTCTGAAAATGAAAAATCCTCTGGAGGAGAAGCAGAAGGAGTGGAATCCTCTGCATCAGAATCAGAATAAGGAGGGAAATCTTGAATGTCTTCAGCAGAAGACTCTGAATCATCTGAGGCCTGCTCCAAACTTTCCAACTCTGGCTCCATCCTGGGCCTCTTATCAGGAGGGGGCATAGAACCTCTAATTAAAGTAATCAAATCCTCTGCCATTTTAAGCATGTGCTTTTTAGGCACAGACCCTGAAGAACCAGAACTGACACCAGAGGAAGGCAAAACGACCTGCCCTTAGAAGGAGCCTTAGAAACAGTAACAGAAGGCCTAATCACCTTAGGCATAGAAGGGAGAATAGTAACCTGAGAGGCCCCTTCAGCCTGACCTGTCTCCTGAGAGGCCACATCATGTAAAATCAAAGTTTCCCCCTGGGACTCAACAGAAACTTCAGCCGGATCCACCTGTTCAGCTGTAGCTTCTAAAGATCCGGCGTCCGTAACGGACGAATCATCCTGCCTAGGCTTTAAAGATTTGTCTTTGTGCTTCTTAGTAGAAGCAGGCGTCGGAACATCCGACGGCATATTATAATTACACCTCTTGCCAAAGACTAACCTAGCGCAATCTAACCTCCGTTTCATAGTGCTCTTATTAAACCTAGCACAAAACAGACACCCAACTACGTCGTGCTCCGGTCCCAAACAAGGAATACAAAGCGAGTGGTAATCCCTATGCGGTATCTGTTTCCCACAAGAAATACAATTATTCACTTTTTCTGACATCCGGTAAGTAACTGAGGCAAGAAAAAACAAAATATTCTAACGGGTACTTAGCCCAACTTGGTATCGGTCTGAAACTCCGAAAACGAAAAATTTCAGAACGCCGAACGGCACTTGCAACGCTGCTTCTGCATCGGACCATGCGGCAAAAAAGACTGAGAATATGACGTCGGTCATGTGCCTTTATACCCTGACGCTCTGATGTCAGATCTAGGCGCCCATGACCGACGTCAGCCTAATACTTTGGTATTCGGGCCGACCGAGGACAGCGGACTACCCATAAGTAAGGACTGCAGCAATGTGAGATGAAGAACATCCCCCTGATAAGAGTAATCAAATCCTCAGCCATTTTGAGCATCTGCTTTTTAGGCATGGGGCCTTGAGAAGGGCCCTGTGGAGCTTCTCTTAGAATGCATGGCTGCTTTAGACTTAGTGAAAGCCTTGATGGAAAAAGAAGAGGAAGGCCTGAAGACACCTTGAGAGGTGGCAGACCTGTCTAAACTCTGAGTTTCACCGCCAAGAGTGGCTTCAGTATTGGTAGTCTGGGTGTGGGCCTTAGAGCCTGCGACCTCAGGTACAGTAGACACCGCCAATGAAGTGTTATCGGTAGTCAGGGCTGCGTAGGCGCCTCACTGAGAACCGGACCACCTGTAGTCGGCTTTGGCGTGGTGTTGGTAGAAGCCGCGGACCTCATATGTCGGTCCTTATCTTTGCGTCTTTTACTCAAAACTGGAGTCGGAGTATCCGACGACATTATGTAATTAAATTTTTTGCCAAAATAGTGTTGGGCGAACTCTGCCCGATGCTTAATGGTTCGTCTGTTGAATGTAGCACAAAAATGACAGGCGTCGTGGTCTGGGCCTAAGCAAGGAATGCAGAGGGAATGAAAATCCTTATGCGGTATTTGCTTCCCACATGAAATGCAATTATTAACTTTGTCTGACATCGGTCTGAGGCAAGAAAAGTTTCCCCAACGGGGTACTTAGCTTTCAAGACGACTTCGGTTGCAAAATATTCGCAATCTCAGGAGCTGGCCGACCGGCACTTGCAAACTGCTTCTGCTTCGGGCACCGCACAGCAAGAAAGACTGAAGAAAATGGCTTCGGCTGGTTCTTTTATACCCCTGTCGCACTGACGTCAGGGAAGAAGTGACATCAACTGACGCCGGACCTAGACTTTGGAATTTGGCCGACCGAGGACCCGCCTGACGGCAGGAAAACCCATCTGTTATGACTGCAGCTTTATGCACGATGAACATCTGTAAGAAATCCTTTACTGTCTGCATTGATTTAGCTTTATCCTCCATTTTCTTCAACATCTCTTCTGCCTTAACACACCAAAGTGTCATGCTGTAATTGAGCATCCAATAATTTTGCTTTAACATGATCAGGCAGATTCTGTTCCTTTAACCAAGCATGCCTTCTAATGACAGAACCTAACTGCGGCCCTGCAAGAGGCCTCCAGTGAATCAAAACCACATTGCAAAGTATGCTTTCCCACTTGTTCAGCTGCTTGAAATAAATCCTGCATTTCCTTGTTCTCAGAGCATTCAGAATTTGTCAACATTTTCTGCTTTAACAGTGACATTAAGTATTGCTGATATTTAAGCATATGAAACTGACAATTTAAAGCCCTTATAGCCAAGGTAGCAGAAGTGTAAAATTTTCCCCCCATCTGTCCAGTGCTCTTGAATCTCTATCTGAGGGTACAGGGTTTTTTGCAGTAGAGGCCTTGACCCCTTTGGGTCCCTGAGATTTAGTTTCTGGGGTCAGCAACAGGGTTTTTGCATAGAAATTTATGAGACTCTGGAACCCTGTAGTATCTGTCTGGCTTAACAGGTGCAGGAGGTAAAGAGTCGGGAGACAGTCCGGACTCCGAACATACATCATCTACAATGTCTAGAACAGGTGGACTGTGCTGAGGTAGTAGAAGAAAGTCTGAGCCTTTTCTTAGATTTTGAATAATCTTGGCTCTCCCAATGGAAATGCTCCCTCATGGTATGCCGGGTTTCACCAAAGGAATAATCCTCAGGAGGAGAAGCTGAAGGAAAATATTCTTCAGCATCAGAATCCTCATAGGGAGGAATAGAATATCCCTGTTCTGAAGAGGAGTCTGAGGAAATGGAAACTCAGATCAGAGGAATCATATTCAGTGTCTTGTCTAGGCCTCTTATCAGGAGGGAGATGGGAACCCCCGATCAAAATAATTAGGTCTTCGGCCATTTTGAAGATTTGTTTCTTAGGCATGGAAGTCTGTCCTGGAGAATGCTGTACTTGTTTCCTTGTCTTTAAAACTGTTTTAGTCTTTGTCTTGGATGCTGAAGTTGGCTTGATATAAAGCTGAGTAGGTCTGAAAACACCCTCAGAAGCCGATGTCTGCTCAGCGGCTCCAGACCCATTTGAGGGATTAGTTTCCAAAGGCCCAATACCTTGAGTATCCAGAGGCCTACTTGCCTCCACATGGGAGTTGGAGGCGGCCTGTGGCTCTGAGGCAGCGGGAGTCAGGGGCTGCAAAAGTGCCTCACTGAGTGGCCTAGAAGAGGCTGTCTGTTTTGGACCTCTGATGCCTGTCCTCTTCTTTATCCTTGCGCTTTTTATGAACTCCAATCGTCGGCTGTTCTGGCGGCATTATATAGTTAAACCTATGGCCAAACTAATGAAATGCAAAATCGTACCGACGCTTAATAGTGCGTTGGTTAAATCTAGCACAAAACCGACAACTAGCAACGTCGTGGTCAGGGCCTAGGCAAGGAATACAGTAAGAATGAAAATCCTTAGGAAGTATTTGCTTCCCACAAGAAATACAACTTTTTTTGACATCGGTCTGGAGCAAGAAAAAAAGTTTCCCCAACGGGGTACTGAAAACTTCGGATCTGAAATTCAATTTCGAAATCTCAGGAGTCGGCCGACCAGCACTTGCGAACTGCTTTTGGTTCGGGCACTGCGCGGCAAGACAGACTGAAGAAAATGGCGTCGGCTGCATCTTTTACACCCCTGGCGCACTGATGTCAGGGAAGAGGTGACAGTAACCGACGCTGGACCAGGACTTTGAAATTCAGGCCGACTGCGGGTAGCCTGCCAGCAGGATAACCCAAGTGTAATGACTGCAACAGTGAAACACGATGAACTTCAAGGATGGACTCTGAAGCCAGCATTAGAATCAGATCAGATACAAGACTTATTTCACTTATACACAGACTAGCATCTAGGGGGAGGGGAGAAATCTTTCTACAAACAGAAAGCTTTCAAATGTTGTAAGTGTTTTGTGTTTCAATTTATTTACCAAAAAACAGCTTGCCCATTAACAGTTTAATCGCGCACCAAATATTTACTCAAATATGAGATGCAGGAAGTTGAAGGGATGTGGAAAAGGCTTCACACGTCCTAGTTATCAGATGAACCAAAACTCCAGAGTCCAAAGAGGGGAGAAGCTCCACTCTGAACAGAAAACCCAGAATTAATACAGGCCTGTCCATTTAAAAAGACTCAGATGGCTCCTGATTATCTATTTTTTTTTTTTAAGAAGGAGCCCTGTGTTTAATTTTCTGTTTATGAATTTTTTTAACCAGAAAAAGCTGAAAATGGGAAACAGGAAAAAACAATCTAACAATTCATTATACCCAAAAAAGTCTATAACATTTGGTTCTACTGGCAAGAGTATAAGGGTTGGACTTTACAGTGCATTTTTTTCTAGCTTTTTTTGGCATCATTACTCCCACGGCTATCAGACCCCTACTTAATACTAGCCCATTCATTCCATCCTACCCCCAGCATCATATGACACCAATACAAGGAGGTAAGAACTAGGGTAGGACAAGTCAGCCAACAATGACCAGAAGCCTTTTTCTATGTTCTTGATAACCCACTGGCTACGTACTATAATTCCTGCCACTCTATACCTTGTATGGCTGCATACTTCTGCACACCCAAGATTCTAAGTATAGTGTATACACATTCCCTGGCAGGTTTTAGTTACCCAGCAGCACTAGCTGGAACTGCTGCATTTCCTGGCTTTCTTCCCTTAGAAGGAGCTTTTCTGAGAGGATTCCATCAACATCCCCACTCCTGGATGGGTAGTACCAACAGCTCATTCCCATCTCTTCCTGACTGGTTCCTACAATGCAGCTCATCTGGTGTGAAAAAAAGGGCCAAAACCACTACACCATACAGCAGGCATCTATACTAAGAATGATTGTGTTCTTCCTTTAAACACAACAAATACCATACATGGCAATCTTTACAATGAATATAACAGTTAAAAGAGCACTTCTTGATGACCTTCTCAACAATGCCATTTTTCAGTGACACAAATATGACTGCCTCCATTAGTTATGTACAGCAGTCTAAATATGGCACAAATTGAACACATTGCATTTTAACCACTTAAATATTCAGTCCATGTACTTGTATATAAATATTGTTAATATAAGCATAAAGTTGATACTCAAAGATAAAAATGAAACATGACATTAAAGGTAAAAAAACTATCCCGATATTATGAGCTATATAAAGGTGCACTAAGCAGGCAAACATTTAAGAGAAAAAATGCTGATTTAGACCAGAGCTAAGGTTTAGAGGAATAGAAAGCCCAGCTATGACTCTCACAACCAAAGACTATTCAGGACCCAGGCACTGGAGAAGCCTGCTAGGAAGGAGTGGAAGTGAGCAACCAAAGCTGGCCTGCCATTTTGGCAGTAGAAAGGGATGGCATATATCCTGCCAAGAGAAGTCTCCTAGGGTTAGACCACAGCAGTATACTCTGCTCCATGCTAGACAGAAAGTGAAGCATACAGCTCAACACTATCTTGAAAGAGAGAATGTCCAGCAGCCAAGCAGACATGCAGGGACCATGTGAAGGAGGCACCGCAAGACACCTGGTGTTCAACATGTAGCTGGGTTACACAGAAGACAATAAACTCATGACTCTAGACAAGACTGCAGCCCATGGTATCAGATGCTCAGCTCCAGTGGCCATCAATCTCAGAAGCTGGGAAGTGTGGGGATACAAGTCAAGGATGGACAGTGAATGGTTGCAAACTATCTGTGGACCAACAGCACCACTAATGGAAAAATATTTGTTTCATTTTAAATGAGTGACAGACACCCCCCACCTCTGAACACAAAGCAAAACCGCCACAGAAGACAATCCATTAACTCTAATAGAATGGTAAACATTTTAGATAAGAACTCCATGCAAAAAGTGAAGTAATTCTTACCGCTTCTTCATCAATGCAGGATTCCATACTCTGATCTTCTGCCACCACAGAAGGATCATTATTAACGTAACTCGAACTGCTGTAGTAATCCTAGGGGGGGGAGAGAAAAAACCTTTGCATTCAGATTTTTTTATTTATTTCCACACTGCCTTTAATACACCCAAACACTTTGAGGCACTGTAACGAACATATCTTGCAGAACCCCTCCCCCTAGACTGACAAACACATACACATTACACTACAGGCAACAAAAAGATAATCCATTTGTCATCTTGAAATCTACCATCTCACTTTTTAATTACGCATGGCACATGTTGATAAGGCTTTTTCAATCACTTGCAACACACAAATGGCATATTCAGAAAGCAAACCTAATGATTAAGCAGCCGTGCTAACAAAACATGAGAAATGGATGAATCTAGTAGAGCATTTGTCTGTTGTATAGCTCACACACACATGCTTTTCTGTCTACTGGGACTTACAGAAATGCTGAAAGATGACCTATTTAAGTTACTCTACAACCCAGAATTTTACAAACATACTGGTACCTCCTGTGCTTGGGTTGGGAATGCTTTCTGTGTGGAGTCTGCATGTCCTCCCCGCGGTCGAGTGGGCATTCGAAAAACATGCGTTGAATGAGCGTGCCTTTGTTGAAGGTTGGGCTGGCAACTCGACACCATAAAAACCAACTGCCAATCATTAGCAGACCGGAGTTCCGCTGTGGCGACCCCTAACTGGGAAAAGCCGAAAGACAAACAACAACAACTAGTAACTCCTGTGCCACATAAAATATGTGATTATGGCCAACACAGAATGGCCATAGTTACAGAAGCTATTATTGTTGTTGAATGTGTAAGATGTCACAGGCTCTCTCCTCTGTGGAAAGGAAAGTGGAAAATAAGTAGTCCATTCTGATACCATTTTTAATAGGAAATGCAGGCTAGTCCTAAGGGAACCAAATTCAGAGTCTTGTGAAAGATCAGATGTGGTCCTCTAATAAAACCACCCTGAAGATCCAAGACCTTCAATTAGTGGTGATGGCCAACAGAAAGTCAATGTGTCAGGTTGTTGATTTGATGGCCGTAAAGAACGGCAAGTCTATCATTCATTAAACAAGATAACACAGAGGAATGGAGCCCTGACATTGCCCAAAACCACTTGAATTTAATCAGTGGCTTAAGCTCTAGAGAAGCCAAACTGTAAGGGGTGGTACAACTTGCCCATATTTGCAGGAGGGGACTGGAGTGGAGAATATGTCCACACACACCACCACTGTTGGACCACCAGTGCTGGCCAGGGTCATATGTGCATGTTGTAAGGGACACAGGGTTTTGGTTGAGTCGCGTGTGGAGGCATTGACAGTTACAGCACAAGCCCACTTCACGTCTTTCTCTTAGACACCATGGATATGAGCAGGAAAGTGGTAACTGCACAAAAAAAACATCCCATATGGATGCCTCAATAGTGGCCTCTGTGATCATCTCTCGTCTGCAGGAACGAATGGGGTGGCACAGCTCTCATCCTAGATGGGAAATAACAACATAGGAGCACCATGGAGAGAGTTGATGGCTAGCAGGCATCAGGGGCCTAAATAAAAACACAAGATGAAGCCACAAAGGGAAGTGTCCTTCCAAGGTGTAAACTATGTAGAATCTCTTTAAAGAACTTAATTTAACCAGTGAGTGCTGTGCGATGGTCTTGCCTTCCACTAATTCATGAATAGAAGAAATCATACCAACATGAAAAACTAAGAAAACTTAGTACACAATAAATAAATACACAGCCAGGACTTAACAGAACTAGGACTTTATTCTGGCAAACTCCTGGCTACTTATATGGTAGTTATGACATGCAGAAATGCCAAAGACCCTGAGCATGATATAGCTGAGACCCAAACCATACAGATGTTTGAGACAGGTAAATGTCATCTGCAAGTTAAATTGATGAAGCACTACTAAATAAGCATCTGTACAAATGGGTAGCCTTTTCATTTAGAAAAATATATCAGATAACTGGAAGACAACAAGGTTGCACTGGTTATCTCAAAACCACCAGTTACAAAAAGTCCAGAGAGAGAGGATTAACATAAGTCAGGCCAAAAGATGATACCAGATGTCATCCTAACTAAAGAGGACTTACTTGCCATTCAGTTGGATGGCTTCTTCAATTAAGATGGACACACGAGCTTGCAACCACATTACTGGCCACTAAAAGGACCAAAAGGACAGTCTCAATCTTTGCTTTTGAATTTGAAGATAAAGCACAGAATCCAGTCAATGGGGTGAAAGCCATAAAGGAATTTTCCCCCAAGAGAAAGGATGCATCCCATCAACTCACAATTGCGTTAATGGACACTGCAAAAGAGCAAGATAACCATGTTCCCCCACCCCCAGTGGCAAACAGCTTGGTTTCTGGATTGTCAAAATCCCAAAAGATCCCAGGCCAGAAAGGCTTCCCAAATCCTTGGTTCCAGTAGTGGACTGGATAATGTAGTTACATAGGTCCTAATTAGTTGCAACAGTAGAAGTTAGAAATTTTGCACCGATTCACTGGCATATGCACAAATCCACACTGGCCGTTTTCCAGAGCTCATAATTCCTTTCTATGAATCCCTGTGACAGGGGATCGGCTAAGCCCCTCTATCAACTGAACCCTAATCACTATCACAGGAAGTCTGTTTACACTTACAGTGCAAAGTAGGAAAAACCATGAAGGACCAGAAGCAAGAATTTCCTGAAGCCAACCAATTACATACAAAACATACCAGCGCAAATAATCAAAAGGTATATAGAATCTTCTCTCCCTTGTTTTTTTAGGCTCTGGAAAGAAAACAGGAAGATTGATGGCTTGATTCAGGGTAAATTCAGAAAACTTTTGGCATGAGAGATGGATTAGTGTGTAAAATAACCCTGACCTTGTGGAAAATCAGATAAAGTTGGCTCACCATGAGAGCCTGCAGCTCTGGGACTCACCTCGTAGATAGACATCAGACCAATAAGCAAAACGGTGTTATAAATGATTAACTTAAATCAGCCTGAAAGGCTTGTTCAAAAGGAAATAAGGTACATTTTTCAACAACAAAGTTCGGATCTCAAGGAAGAGGAATTTGCTTTTGACGGGGTCTCAAGTGCAACACTCCTTTTATAAACTATTTAACCCAAACCCAAAGAGTTAAAAGAGAGGGATCCATGGGCAGATCAAAGAAGATGGTCGCACGATCATCTTGATGGATGCACCGGTGGGGTAGACACCATAATGGGCCCTCTGTTATTGGTTAGGCACAGCCTAGAAAAAGTACAGTTGTGAACAATTACCATAAATGTAGATGTTAGAGTGTATTCACTGTTGCAGTCACTACATTTGGGTAATCCTGCTGGCAGGTTGCTCTCAGTCAGCCTGAATTCCAAAGTCCTGGGTCCTGCATCGGCTGCTGTCGCCCATTCCCTGACGTCAGGGGTATAAAAAGATGCGGCCAATGCCATTTTCTTTAGTTTTCTTGCCCCAGATGTCAGGTGCCCCCTAAAGGGTAGCCAAAATATATATATATATCTATATATCTATATATCTATATCTATAAATATATATATATATATATATATATATATATATATATATATATATATATATATATAAATAAAACATGCACCAATATAAATTTTACCTTCCTCTACAAGCAAATACACCACATAGGTTGTATGAATCAAAGGAGGAAAGATAGGTTCCATCAGAAGAAAGGGGGATGTTGGGTGGGTAAACTGGACTGCAACAGTGAATACACTTGAACATCTACATTTATGGTAAGTGTACACAACTGTACTATGTTCTTAGTGTTTCACTGTTGCAGTCATTACATTTGGGTAGAGTCCCAAAGCTATGGTTGGGAGGCTGGAGCTAAACAGCGTTAGGAGCGGCTATGAGGCTCTGCAGAACTGTAATGGCAAAGTCTGCCCTGGATTTAGAGTAGAGTGGCAGATGAATAGTGCTTTGTAAAGGTGTGCACTGAACTCCAAGTAGCAGCCTCTAAAATGTCCTTGGTTGATACTCCCCTGAAAAAGGCTACTGAAGTGGCTGCTGCTCTGGTTGAATGTGGCCTAATGCCCTTAGGCTTGCCATGGTTTAAGTAGCAGAAATGAATGCAGTGGCCTATCCACTTTGAAATAGTCTGCTTTGAGATGGCCTTTCCTTGTGATCCTGCAGCATATGCCACTAGTAATTGCTCTGTCTTTCTGAAAACTTTGGTTCTGTCCAAGTAGAATCTAAGCTGTGTACGTCCAAAGAATGCAGAAATCTTTCCTTGTTCTGTGGATTTGGATAAAAAGTTGGCAGATGAATAGTTTGGTTAAGAGCCACACTGGACACCAGCTTAGGCATAAATGTTGGGTTTTTGTCCTCAGAAAGACCCTGTCTGGATAAAAAATGATAAAATGTTCCACAGCCATGAGTGCGTGTAGCACTGAAACTCGTCTTGCAGAAGTTATTGCTAGGAGCAGGGCTGATTTCCATGATTAAAACTTCATGTCAGCAGTAGCACCTGGCTCAAAAGAAGGCAGGGTGAGTTTTTCCAAGACATAGTTGAGGTCCCATGCAGGCATTGGTGATCTCCTTGGAGGCCTTAAATTTTTGGCTCCTCTGAGGTACTGCTTTAATAAGGGATGAGAAAAAATTGGTGGCTCTGTATTGTAATGAGCAGAAATGGCAAAGGCATGAATTTTAATACATGAAAAAGATAGGCCTTTGTCCTGCATCTCAGTTAAATACTGCAAAATGTGAGGAATATTTGGCACAGCTGTATCACTTCCTTATGCCTGGTTCCAAGCACAGAATCTCTTCCATTTACCAGCATAAGATTTTCTAGTACAAGGCCTTCTGGCTTCCAAAATGACATCCATCACAGCTTTACTGAGAGGTACGTTTTGTATGACTACATTATCCGCCATGCTGCCAGGTTTAAAGTCCTGAGTTGGCTGTGCAGGATCAGATTGTTTTGCTTGGACAGTAGATGAGGTATTTGAGGTAAGGCCCAAGCTGGGCATTGAGACAAGTTCTTTAGTATTGGATACCAGTACTGGCGGGTCCAGTCTGGGGCAATCAGTATCATCTTTGGCTTCTCCTGTCTGACCTTTAGGAGTACCTTTGGGGAGGAGAGGCAGTGGGGGAAAGGCATATGCTGATAGGTTTTGCCAGCTGAAAGATAGGGCGTCCACTTTCCATGCTTGTCTGTGATAAATCCTTGTGCAGAACCTTTTTAGATGGTAGTTGTGAGGGGAGGCGAATAGATCTATGTTCGGGCATCCCCATTTCCTTGTTATGCTGAAGACTTATGGATCCCCAACGAGTGGCAGCTGGATCCATGAGTTTTCTGCTTAGTTCGTCTACCAGAGTATTTTTCCTTCCTGGCAGGAATTGTGCCAGCAGATGTACTTGGTAAGTCAATGCTGTGTCCCACAAAGTTATGGCTAGTCTGCAAAGGGGGTAAGAATGTGTGCCCCCCTGCTTGTTTATATACCACATGACCATGGTGTTGTCTGTCTTTATCAGTAGTTGTCCCGGATGAAGTAGGTCCTTGAAGGCTGTCAGGGCATTTTGAACAGCTAGCATCTCTTTTTGATTGATATGTAGATGCATTTGGTTTGAGGTCCATGTGCCCTGAATGCATCTTCCTGCCATGTGCCCCCCCCCACCCCCCCAAGGCATAACCTGATGCATCTGTTAGTGTCTGCCTGGCTGGGGGTAATGTGAATGGCTGTCCCTTTGTTTTGGTGACAAGCCTTTGCCCACCATCGAAACTCTTGTTGCAGGCAGGGAATGAGAGTAATCATAGTTTCCAGGCTGTGGCAATGTTGAGTCCTAACACTTTTTAGGTACTACTGAAGTTTCCTCATATGCACTCTTGCATATGGAATTAGTAGGATGCAGGATGCCATGAAGCCCAAAGCCTGCAGAATTTTTCTTGCAGATAACTGGGCCTTTGTTGCCAACATTTTGAAATAGGTAGTCAATTGCCTTTGTTTGTCTGGTGTGAATGAGCCATCGGGGCAGTTGTATTTAAGCTTGCACCCAGAAATATTATCTCTTGAGAGGGTACTAGTTTTGATTTCTTTTTGTTGACTGTGTACCTTAGGCATGTTAGAAGTCTTTTCACAAACGCCAGATGTTGTAGAAGAATGTCCTTGTTCTCTGCTTAAATTAGACAGTCGTCCAAGTAAGGATATATTTGTATTCCTCTTTGTCTGCAGAATGCAATTACCGGTGCCAGGCACTTTGTAAAGACCCTGGGTGCAGTAGATAAGCCAAAGGGTAGTGAAGAGAATTGGTAATGCATTGAGCCAGCCTTGAATCTGCGGTATCTTCTGCATATTTGTCTGATTGAGACATGCAGGTATGCCTCTTTTAGGTCTAACGTCACAAGCCAAGCATTCTTGCCCAGAATGGGCAGAAGCTTCTGCAAAGTCAACATCTTGAATTTTGGTATGTCCAGGAATGTGTTCAGAATAGATAGGTCCAGTATTGGCCTCCAGGCCTTGTCCTTTCTGGGTACCAAGAACAGTCTTGAGTAAAATCCTTGTCTCTGCTCTTGCTCTGGTACTTGTTGAATGGCCCCCATATCCATGAAAGATGAGACTTGTTTTTGTGCCTCTGCCCATTGATTTTTTGGCAGATCTGGCCAGCCGTTTGCCTTTGGCAGGGTATGGAAATGGAACTTGTAGCCTTGTGACACGATATTTAGAACCCACTTGTCCTGGGTTATGATGTGCCAATTTTGAGAAAAAAGTGCTAATTTTTCCCCTAAGGGTGCTGCCAGGAGTTAAGTGCTTGGTGCAGGCAGGGAGATGTCATTGGGACTGTTTCCTGTATGGTTGTGATTTGTCTTCTCCAACTTTGGAGGCAGAAGCACCCCATTGCTTTGACCTGTATGAACCTTGCGCCTGGGATCTGCCTCTAGGGCGTCTGGGTCTGCCCCTTTTGAGGTCTGTCTGACACAGGAAAGGACCAATTCTTTGTTGGCCAGTTTCTACTAAACCTAGGTGGCTGTACTTGTAAAAAAATCTTTTGACTGTTTGCATAGATTTAGCTTTGCCCTTCATTTTCTTTAACACCTCTTCTGCCTTAACACCAAACAAAGTATCATGCTGTAAAGGTGCATCTAATAATTTAACTTTGACATGATCAGGCAGATTTTGTTCCTTTAACCAAGCATGCCTCCTAATTACAGAACCCGTAACTGCAGCCCTTCAGGAGGCCTCCAAAGAATCAGAACCACATTGCAAAGTATGCTTTCCAACTTGTTCAGCTGCATGCAATAAATCCTGCACTTCCTTGTTTTCTGCACATTCAGAGTTTAACATTTTCTGTTTAAGCAATGCCATGACATGTTGCTGATATTTCAGCATATGAAACTGACAGTTTAAGGCCTTTAAAGCCAAGGTAGCAGATGGGGAAAAATCTATCCACTGCCCTAGAATCTGTCAGAGGGGGTAGGGTTTTTTTTTGCAGCGGAAGCCTTAACTCCCTTTGGGACCCTGTGAAATAGTTTCTGGGTCTGCAGCAGGGTTTTTAAAAAGGAATTTGAGAGACAGGAACCCTGTAATATCTGTCAGGCTTAATTGGAGCTGGAGGTAAGGAGTCAGAGGTAAGACTAGACTCTGAAAACATATCACCTACAATGTCTAACAGGTGGAATGGCTAGTGGCCTGTGCTGGGGTAGTAGAAGGAAATCCCTGAGCCTCTTTTTAGATTCTAAAAAATCTTGGCTCTCCCAGTGGAAATGCTCCCTCATGGTATGCAAGGTTTCCCCAAAAGAATAGTCCTCTGAAGGAGAAGCTGAAGATATAGATTCTTCAGCATCAGAATCCTTCCTGATCAGAAGAGGAATCAGAAGAAATGGAAACCTGATCTGAAGATTCATAGTCAGTGTCTTGCCTAGGCCTCTTATCAGGAGGGGGATGGGAACCCCTGATCAAGGTAATTTTAGAAAATGCTTTACTCTGTTTTTTAAGCTGAAGTCGGTTTAATGTAAAGATGTTTAGGTCTGAATACACCCTCAAAAGCCCGTGCCTGCTCAGCGGCTCCAGACCCATCTGAAGGAAGGCTCCAATACCTTGAGTTTCCAGCGGCATGGCCGACTCCACTTGGGAGTTGGTAGCAGCCTGCGACTCTAAAGTAGTGGACGTCAGGGGCTGCGAAAGCGCCTCACTGAGAACTGGTGAACCAACGACTGGCTTAGGAGAAGCTTCGTCGTTGGTTTTGGGCCTCGGTTGTCTCTCTCTCTCCTTTTCTTTGTGTTTTTTGTGAACTCCGGTAGTCGGACGGCTATCAGACGACATTTCTGGATAATTAAACCAGCGTCCAAAATAGTTTAAAGCAAAATCATACCAACGCTTAATAGTGCGTTGGTTAAATCTAGCGCAAAACCGACAACCAGAAACATTGTGATCAGGGCCTAGGCAAGGAATACATTAAGAATGAAAATCCTTATGAGGTATTTGCTTTCCACAAGAAATACAATTATTTACTTTTTCCAACATCGGTCTGGAGCAAGAAAAAAGTTTCCCCAATGGGGTACTTAGATTTATTGAGGACTTCAGATCTGAAACTCGAACACGAAAATCTCAGGAGTCGGCCGACCGACACTTGCAAACTGCTTCGGGCACCAAGAAAGACTAAAGAAAATGGCGTCGGCCGCATCTTTTATACCCCTGACGACCTGACGTCAGGGAAGGCGCGACAGCAGCTGACGCAGGACCCAGGACTTTGGAATTCAGGCTGACTGAGGGCAACCTGCCAGCAGGATTACCCAAATATAATGAGTGCAACAGTGAAACACGAAGAACATCCTCTTCTATTTATAAACATAAGATTTTCTAGATGCAAGTTTTTTGCATCCTTCAATATACCTATTGTACATCTTCATGGAACAAGTATCTAAAAGGTATCAAGACAGAATTATCCAGGCTGTCAGCTGCAACTGCCCTATGATGGTGTGCACCAGCTATCCCAGCAGTGTGTGAGCAGACCCAGAGTACGAAGAAGCTTGTGGCAATTGCCCTTGGCCAACTCCATTAAAAGGGTGAACCAACTCTGTCTGGTCCAAACATGGGGCCACCACAATGATCTTTGGTAATTTTTTCTCACATTATTTCTTGGTAATCCGTGGAAAGGGAAGAAATGCATAAAAGAACATTCCCATCCAAGAGAATGAGAATGCCTCTGTTCTCCAAGCATGGCTGCAAAGATGTCTCAAAAATAATTTTTCCAAACTGATCTATTTGAGGTATTCCACACATTTGGACAAAATCCTAGAAGACCTCTGTACTGAGTTTCCACTTGTGAGGATTCATCCAAGAATTGCTTAGTCTGCTCTGCCACTATGGTTTTCTCTGCCAGGATGTAGGAGGCCTGAAGGGTCAGACAATGTTGTAAGGCTAGCTCCCACGCAATCACTGCCAACCGACAAAGGGGGTATGACCTTATCTCCCTTGTCTGCTTGGGTACCACATGACCGAGGTTTTCCTGTGACCAACAAAAAGGGGACCTAGAGACCATAAGTGCTGAAGAATGTTTAAGACCTGAATCACTGCTAATTTTTCATTATGTGCCTTGCAGCGACTGAAGGACCCAATTCACCTGGCACTGGGATCCCCCTGAATACTGCTCCCCATGCAAAATATAGGGTTGGGAGGGACAGAATTGGGCCTGGATTGAGGCGCATCTGATTCCTCCACCACTGTTAACTCTTCTTTCACAAATTACAGAGCTGGTAGCTGGAACTCAAAAAAATTTATGTTCCAGCATTTACATCTCTTAAAATACCACTGAATCTTTCATATATGGAGTCTGGCCAGAGTATCATGAGGATCATTGATGCCATGAGGCTTAGAATTTTAAGAGACTCTCTTGGAGACAGCATCATGAATACAGAAACAGCATCATGAATACAGAAATCCCTGAAATGTTCTGATAAGTCAGGATTTTGTCTTTTGGTAAGAAAGGTCATTCTTTTTTCTGTCAATCATATACTGCAGGAAGACAATTCTTTGAGAGGGAGTAAGGCCCTACTTGAAGCCCAGGTGAGCTAAAATGGTAAAAACCTTGTACAAGTATTGTAAACACCTGTAATCACCTGGAAATAGACTGCACAAATCAGCAAGTAGTATAAATAAAGGAAAATGTGGATATCCTGGCTCCTGCAGTAAGCAACCACTAGAGTCGGACACTGTGTGTGAATCAGCAGATAGCCTGAAGAGTAATGCAGACAAAATATGAGCCAGACACAGCAAATCTCAGATACAGTACAGAGTTGGTTATCTGAATGTCGATTATACAAAACATCAATTATCCAAACGCAGCCTTCGAATGTTTTCAGGTAGCAAAAATAAAGTCTAAATATGTAAACGTTATACATATTTGCTTGTGTGCATTTTTTTAAGCTTGTAGCCTACTCAAGTATGAAAAATATTCTTTACTGTCCACTGGAATGGATGAATGGTTGAAAAGTGTATTCCCTGCATGCAAGAAAAAAAAGTTATGTACTCACCATAACGTTCCAGGTTTGTTGTCCTTCATCTTGTCTTCCTTCTTGCTAGCTGGGTTTGGAGTCGATCGTTGGCTCCGACTCGGCCATATACTATAGCTTGACAGCTTTTTACTGGCTCGAGGCTAGCTCCTATTCCAACATGCCTAGCGGTAGTTACCCAGATCTCGTTTATGATAACCCACCAAACAAAATAGGTCTAAATTTTTAATAAACTTTACTTATGAGAAAAGGACCCGCATATGAATGTGTAATCATCGGCAAGGAGAAAGGAAGGAAAGGCTAGGTCTAACCAACTGGTAAGCAAAAAGGGAACTCAGCCAGTGTAGCCAATCAAAAGGGAAGAAAAACTCCTCTCGATCCTCCAGGAGGGGGAATGAGGGTGGGAAGCAAGAATGAAGGCGAGATGAAGGACAACAAACATGGAACGTTATGGTGAGTACATAATTTCTTTATGTTATGTTGTCCCCATCTCGCCTCCGTTCTTGCTGGTTGGGACAGCGCCCCAAGCACCTATATCCTGGGTGGCTCACTGGAAGAGACGCTTCAGGACCGTGGAACCAAAGGATGCCCTGCTCCGGGGAGGCCACATCTACTTTGTAATGAGAGATAAAAGGTATAGGATTAGCCAATGTAGCAGCTGCACAGATTGAATTAAAGGCAGTTTGGCTTGAAAAGCAATAGAAGTAGCCAAGGCCCTAGTTCAGTATCCTTTAATTTTTCCTGGAAGTTCTTTGTTCCATAAAGCGTAGACATGGATGACATTGTCTGAAAGCCACTTTGATAAGGTCACTTCAGAGACTGGACAACCTTTCATGTTGTCTGCAAAAAATATAAACAATTGGCCAGATTTTCTGAAATACTTAGTCCTGTGTAAATAAAAACGTAACTGTCTATGAACGTCCAATTGATGGAGCTTATACTCTGCCTTGTTGCCATAATTTGGGGAAGAATACAGGAAGCTCTATGGATGGGATTTAAACTGTGCTCTGAACACACCTTGGGTAAGACAGTGGGATTGGTTCTGAGAGAAACTATCTTTGAGGAAAATCAAGTACGGGGGAACGAATAGATAAGACCTGTAAATGCTGAAACCCTCCTAGCTGAAGTAATGGCAGTTAAAAAAAAAGGTCTTCCATGTCAAAAACTTCAAAGGACAAGAAGCAGCTGGCTCAGGGGGGGGTAGGGGGGGTGAGAGTCTCAAACTAAATTTAAATCCCGGGGGGGGGGGGGGTTCTCTTATTGGAGGTTTTCAGAGGGTAGTACCTCT
This sequence comes from Protopterus annectens, assembly GCF_019279795.1. NCBI lineage: Eukaryota > Metazoa > Chordata > Ceratodontiformes > Protopteridae > Protopterus > Protopterus annectens. Next base: position 301,068,055 of record NC_056741.1, on the reverse strand, counting down.
TAGGAATGCTTTACATAGCCTGTGGGACATGATGTTGGATCCCATTTCTCCTACATGAAAATTAGAAATGGCAGCTAGCTGAACTCGGGATAGTAGCTGCTGCTGCTCCTCATTCAAATCTTTCAGCAAGGAAATCCAGAACCTTAGAAATGGGACAGTAAAAGGATAGTACAGTTGTGTACATTTACCATAAATGTAGATGTTAGAGTGTATTCACTGTTGCAGTCATTACATTTGGGTAATCTGCTGGCAGGTTGCCCTCAGTCTGCCTGATTAACAAAGTCTTGGGTCCTGCGTCGGTTGCTGTCCCTTCATCCATGACGTCAGGTCGTCAACGGTATAAAACATGCAGCCGACGTCATTACATCAGTTTTTCTTGCCCCAGATGTCAGGTGCCCGCCAAATGGGGAGCAAAATATATATGTATGTATGTATAAAATTTAAAACACAAAAAATATACCTCCAATCAAAAGCAAATACACCAAAAAGGCTTTTAAGCATAGTAAAAGAAAGGAGAGGTATAGTAAGAGAAAAACAGGGGGCTGGAGGAAGGGTAACCAGGACTGCAACAGTGAATACACTCTTAACATCTACATTTATGGTAAGTGTACACAACTGTATTATGTTCTTCGTGTTTCACTGTTGCAGTCATATTTGGGTAGAATCCCAAAGCTAAGGTTGGGAGGATGGGTTTACACAGCATTAGGAGCAGCTATAAGAACCTGCAGGACAGCAGTGGCAAAGCCAGCTCTGGATTTAGAGAAGAGAGGTAAATGGTAATGTTTGGTGAACGTATGAACTGAGCTCCAGGTAGCAGCTTCTAGAATGTCTCTGGTAGGAACCCCTCTGTGAAAAGCTGCAGAAGTAGATGCAGCCCTGGTGGAATGAGATCTGATCCCCTTGGGGATAGGTTTACCATGGTGCATATAGCAGAAACAAATACAATGGCTTATCCATTTGGAAATAGTCTGCTTTGAAACTGCCTTTCCCTCTGCCCCTGCAGCAAATGCCACCAATAGTTGTCCAGATTTTCTTAGAGATTTTGTTCTGTTTAAGTAGAATCTAAGTTGTCTGTGTACATCCAATGAATGCAGAATCCGCTCACCCTTTTTCTGTGGATTGGGAAAAAGTTGGCAGCTGAATGGTCTGACTATTTTCTGTGGATTGGGAAAGAAAGTTGGCAGCTGAATGGTCTGACTAAGAGCCACACTGGAGACTATCTTAGGCATAAAAGATGGATTGGTCCGGACAGCCACCCTGTCCGGATGAAAAATAATGAAAGGCTCCACTGCCATAAGAGCCTGTAATTCTGAAATCCTTCTAGCTGAAGTGACTGCTAAAAGGAAAGCTGTATTCCAGGAGAGAAATTTTAGGTCTGCAGTAGCAGCTGGCTCAAAAGGAGGGAGAGTGAGTTTTTCCAAAACAAAACTGAGGTCCCATGCAGGAGTTGGAGCTCACCTGGGAGGTCTTAAATTTTTGGCCCCTCTGAGATACTGCTTTAGCAGAGGATGAGAGAAGAGGGGAGGGTTAGGTGTTGTAATGAGCTGAAATGGCAGAGGCATGGATTTTTATGGAAGAAAAAGATAGGCCCTTGTGAAGCATCTCAGTTAAGTATTGCAGAATCTGAGGAATATTGGGCATTGCTGTGCTTATTCCTTGTGATTGGTTCCAGGCACAGAATCTTCCATTTGTCAGCATAAGATTTCCTAGTACTAGGCCTTCTAGCCTCCAAAATGACATCCATCAAGTTTGCTGAGGGATGCCAAGAGTGAAATTAGTTGATTAGCCACACTGCAAGATTCAAAGTTTGGAGCAGTGTGTGCAGAATTTGGTAATTCTGCTGAGATAGGAAGTAAGGTGTCTGAGGCAGGTGCAACGTTGGAAGGTGTGACACATTCCGCAGGAGTGGGTACCAGTGTTGGTGAGGCCAGTCTGGAGCAATTAGAATCATTTTTGGTTTATCCAGTTTGACTTTTAGTAGAACTTTGGAGAGCAGAGGCAGAGGGGGAAAAAGCATGGACCGATAGGTTTTTCCAGCTGAATGATAACAGCGTCCACTTTCCAAGCTTTTTTGTGATTAATTCTTGTGCAGAATTTGTCCAACTGATAGTTCTGGGGTGAGGCAAAAAGATCTATGTCCGGGCTCCCCCATTTGTGTGTCAACATATTGAAAACGTGTGGTTCCAGTTTCCATTCATGTGGGTCCATACGATTTCTGCTTAGTTCGTCTGCCAGAGTATTTAAACTTTCCTGGCAGGAATTGAGCTTGTAATTCCATTTGATAGGTCAAGGCAGTGTTCCACAATGAGTCTGCAAAGGGGGTAGGAATGTGTACCTCCCTACTTGATGTACCACATAACTGTGGTGTTGTCAGTGTTTATCAGTACTTGCCCAGGATGAAGGTAGTCCTTGAAGGCTGTCAGTGCATTCTGTACAGCTAGCATCTCTTTCTGATTGATATATAGGTGCATTTGATTTGGGCTTCATTTGCCCTGAATGCACTTCCCTGCCAGATGAGTCCCCCAAGCATAGTCTGATGAGTCTAGTCAGGGTTTGGGTGGCAGGGGGTGGAGTGAATGGCAGTCCCTTGTTTTGGTGGCAGGCCTCTGCCCACCATAGGAACTCTAGTTGCAGGCAAGGTATAATAGGAATCATTGTTTCCAGGCTGTGACAATGTTGACTCCATAAACTTTTTAAGTACCACTGAAGTTTCCTTATATGCAGTCTTGCATATGGAATTAGAATAATGCAGGAGGCCATGAACCCCAAGGCTTGCAGAATTTGTCTTGCAGATAGCAGGGTTTTTGTGGCCACCTGTTTGAAGTAAGTCACCAATTGAATTTGCTTTTCTGGCGTAAATAAGCCATCTAGGCAGTTGTATTCAAGCTTGCACCCAGGAATGGAATTTTTTGAGAGGGTACCAGTTGTGATTTATTTTAGTTTATGGTGTACCCTAGACAAATTTGAACCCTTTTTACAAATGCCAGATGCTTTAGAAGAATGTCCTTGTTTTCTGCCCGAATTAGACAATCGTCCAGGTATGGATATATTTGAATATTTCTTTGCCTGCAAAATGCAATTACTGGTGCCAGGCACTTTGTGAAAACCCTGGGCATAGTAGATAAGCCAAAGGGCAGTGCAAGTAGCCTGTTTTGAAGCGGAGGTATCTTCTGCAAGATTCCCTGATTGGGATATGGAGGCAAGCCTCGTAAGTCTAGAGTTACCATTACCAACCAGGCATCTTTGCCTAGCATAGGTAGTAAACTGTTGAGTCAGCATCTTGAATTTTGGAATGTCCAGAAATGTGTTTAGAGTGGATAAGTCCAGAATTGGAGGCCATGATTTGTCTTTTCTGGGTACCAGGAAAAGTCTTGAATAGAAACCTTGTCCCTTTTCCTCTTCTGGTACTGGTTGAATAGCCCCCATGTTCATGAGGGACAGAAAGTACAGTTTTGTACCTACCATAAATGTAGATGTTCGAAGATCCACATTGCTGCAGTCCTAACACTTGGGTAGTCCGCTGTCCCAGTCGGCCCGAATACCAAAGTATAAGGCTGACGTCGGTCAAGGCGCATTTGTCTGACATCAGGACGTCAGGGAACAAATGCTCATGACCGACGTCATATCCTCAGTCTTTTCTTGCCCCAGATGTCAGAAGACCCTAAAGAAATAAGGCCAAAACCAAAAAACACTCCTGTACCTAAAATATGTACAATATATACAAATGTACAAAAAATAGAATCTCACCCACACAACCACCCCTAAACACAGAGGGGAAGGTGGGAGGGAAAATTGGACTGCAGCAATGTGGATCTTCGAACATCTACATTTATGGTAGGTACAAAACTGTACTATGTTCTTCATCTCACATTGCTGCAGTCCTAACACTTGGGTAGAATCCCAAAGCAGAGGTAAGGAAGGATGGCTAAACTATAATGAAGCAGGAGCTGCCAAAATGCCCTGCAACACAGCAGTGGCAAAACCACCCCTGGACTTAGAATAGAGAGGAAGGTGGTAATGCTTGGAGAAAGTATGCACTGAACTCCAAGTAGCTGCCTCCAAAATATCCTTAGTTGCCACCCCCCTTAGAAATGCTGTTGAAGTGGCAGTAGCCCTAGTGGAATGAGGCCTAATCCCAGCTGGAATCTCTTTGCCATGATGGGAGTAACAGAATGCAATGCAAAACCCAATCCACTTAGATATAGTTTGTTTTGACACAGGCTTGCCCTGAGAACTCAAAGCAAAAGAAACAAACAACTGCTGAGACTGCCTAAAATCCTAGTCCTGCTTAAATAATAACGCAACTGCCTGTGTACATCTAAAGTGTGCAAAATCTTTTTCCCCCTATTTTGGGGATCTGCATAAAAAGTAGGCAAATGAATAGTTTGGTTTAAAGCCACACTAGAAACCACCTTAGGCATAAATGAAGGATTAGTACGTAATGATACCCTAATCCTTATGAAAAATCAAAAAAGGCTCCACCGCCATAAGGGCCTGCAATTCAGAAACCCTTCTTGCAGAAGTAATGGCCAACAAAAAAGCAGTCTTCCATGACAAGTATTTCAACTCAGCAGTAGCCGCAGGCTCAAAAGGTTGTAGAGTAAGTTTCTCCAACACACAATTGAGGTCCCAAGCAGGAGTAGGAGCTCTTCGTGGGGGTCTTATATTCTTTGCCCCTCTAAGAAATTGCTTGAACAAAGGATGAGAAAACAATGGTGGGTCACAATCATAGTGAGCTGAAATTGCTGCAGCATGAATCTTAATGGAAGAGAAAGACAAACCTTTGTCCAATAGCTCAGTAAGATATTGAAGAGCCACACTCAAATTAGGCTCAGAAACATCCAAATCCTTTGCTGCACCTCCAAAATAAAAATCTCTTCCATTTTTCTGCATACACTTTACGTGTACTAGGTCTTCTGGCTTCCATAATCACATTCAAAACTTGTTGAGGAAGTTGAGACCTGCTGTGGTTCAAAACAGAATATGCCAGGCTGTTAGATGAAGAGAGTGAAGCTTGACATTGAGTAGATGACCGTCCCTCTGAGACAAAAGGTGTGGAATCAAAGGTAAAGGCCATGGAGGCTTTCTTACCAGATTCCTCAGTAATGGGTACCAGTGTTGCCGAGGCCAATCTGGAGCTATCAAAATCATCCTTGGCTTGTCTTGTCTGACCTTTAGGAGTACCTTTGGGAGGAGAGGCAGAGGTGGAAAGGCATACACATGAAGATTTTCCCAACTGAGCGAAAGAGCATCCACTTTCCAAGCTGTGTGATGATAACTTTTCGTGCAAAACTTTGGCAGCTGGTGGTTTAGTGGAGAAGCGAACAGATCTATGTCTGGAGTTCCCCATGACACTGTCAATTTTTGAAATACATGAAGATCCAGTTTCCACTCGTGGGGATCCATGATTTGCCTGCTTAACACATCTGCTAAGGAGTTCTGTGCTCCTGGCAGAAACCTTGCCTGAAGAGTAAGCTGCAAGCTGAGCGCAGTCTCCCACAAAATCATTGCTTGCCTGCATAGAGGATAAGAATGTGTTCCCCTTGCTTGTTGATGTACCACATGACAGTTGTGTTGTCTGTTAGAATCAACACCTGCCCTGGAAGAAGTAACTCCTTGAAAGCCATCAATGCAAACTGGACTGCTAACATCTCCTTCATGTTGATATGTAGATGCTGTAGTCTGGCAGGCCACTTGTCTTGTATCCACTTTCCATTTAGATGAGCTCCGCAAGCTATGTCTGAGGCATCTGTCGTTAGAATCTGACTTGCCTCTGGCCGGGTCACAGAGAGTCCCTTGTTTAGGTGACATTCCTGAGCCCACCACAAAAATTCCTTTTGAATGCAAGGTATTATTTGAATGACAGTGTCCAGATCCTGGCAGTGCTGTGTCCATACATTTTGAGATACCATTGTAGCTTCCTCATATGCAGTTTGGCATTGGGAAGCACCAGAATACAAGATGCCATGAACCCTAATGCTTGAAGGACTGTCCTTGCAGTCAGCACGGACTGATGAGATAGTTGATGGAAGTAAAGGGATAGACTCTTTTGTTTGTCCGGGGTTAAAAGGCCATCTGGGCTGCTGTATTCAGTCTCACACCCAGAAAGCACATGTCTTGAGAGGGTACTAGACTGGACTTTATTTCGTTCACAGAATACCCCAGGCATCTTAGCACTGCTATCACATATTCCAGATGCTGAAGAAGCTCGTCCTTTTCTTGAGCCAGAATCAGACAGTCATCCAAGTAAGGATAGATTTGTATTCCTTTTAGCCTGAAAAAAGCTACAACTGGAGCCAGAACTTTTGTGAATACTCTGGGCAGTAGATAAGCCAAAGGGCAATGCAGAGAACTGATAATGGGAATTTCCAGCTCGGAAACGCAGATACTTCCTGCAACTGAGTCTGATAGGCACATGAAGGTAAGCCTCCTTGAGATCTAAAGTTACCATCCAGTGATCTTTGCCCAGCAGAGGTAAAAGCTGTTGTAACGTCAACATTTTGAACTTGGGAATGTCCAAATAAGTGTTGAGGATAGACAAATCCAAAATTGGTATCCACGTGTTCCCCTTTTTTGGTACTAGGAACAGGCGAGAATAAAATCCTAGGCCCCTTTCTGGCACAGGAACCGGCTGAATGGCCCCTATCTGGAGCAACAGAGAAATTTGCTTGTGAGCCTCTTTTCTTTGTAGAGGAGGAATGTCTGGCATGCCTTTGAAAGGAGGCAAGGTATGGAAATAAAACCTGTAACCTTGGTGAACGATATCCAATACCCATCTGTCTTGGGTAATAACACTCCAGTTTTCTTTGAAAAGTGCCAGCCTTCCTCCCAAAGGTGCTGCCAGGCGAGAAGGCTCTGGCAGCTGAAAAGGCAAGTCATTGGGTCTGCTTACGAAAGGACTGACCCCTGCCCTCACCAGAAGACTGGGCAGGCGAACTGCCTGCTCTAGGCCTAAAAGAACCTTGAGCTCTGCCCCTACCACGTCTAGATCTACCCCTAGACTGAGAATCATAAGAAGGATAAGTCCACCCCTTAGTAGGCCAATTTCTACTAAACTTTGGAGGCTGAACCTGCAAAAAATCTTTAACAGTCTGCATAGACTTAGCCTTGTCCTCCATTTTCTTTAAAACTGCGTCCACAGGCGCACCAAATAACACATCAGATTGTAAAGGAGCATCTAAAATCCTTGTCTTTACATGTTCAGCTAAATTCTGATCCCTGAGCCAGGCGTGCCTGCGAAGAACAGAACCAGTGGCTGCCACCCTCGAAGAGGCCTGTACAGCATCAAAACCACATTGCAAGGAATGCTTACCCACCTGTTCAGAAACATGAACTAAATCCTGCAACTCTTTACACTCAATACCTTCCGCCAGAGCATCTACCTTAGACTTCAATTGTGAAAGGAGATAATTTTGGTATTTCAACATGTGAAACTGGCAATTCAAAGCCCTCATGGCTAAAGTGGAAGAAGTATACACCTTTTTCCCCCATCTATCCAAAGCCCTTGCCTCTTTATCAGAAGGAACAGGATTTTTAACAACAGAAGCCTTAACACCTTTAGGGCCCTGAGAAACAGTTTCTGGGTCTGCCCTGGGACTCTTAAAAGATACTTATGAGCTTCAGGCACCCTATAATACCTGTCCGGTTTAACTGGGGCAGGAGGCAAAGAATCAGGGTTCAGGGAAGCCTCTGCAAAAACATCCTCTACCACATCCAGAACAGGAGGTATAGCTAAAGGCCTATGCTGGGGTAGAAACAAAATTCCCTAAGCCTTTTCCTAGAATCAGAGAAATCTTGACCTTCCCATTTAAAATGCTCCCTCATGGAATGAAGGGTCTCTGAAAAGAAAAATCCTCAGGAGGAGAAGCCGAAGGTGTAGAGTCATCTACATCAGAATCAGAATAAGGAGGATACTCCTGCAAGTCTTCAGCGAAGACTCAGAAGCCTCGAACACTGCTCAAAACTTTCAAGCTCAGGTTCCACCCTAGGCCTCTTATCAGGGGTAAAGTATCTCTAATAAACGTAATCAAAACTTCTGCCATTTCAAGCATATGGTTCTTAGGCAGAGTCACTGAAGTACTAGGGGGGACCCCACTGAAGTTAACCCTGGTCTACCTCTAGAAGGAGCCTTGGAAACAGAAGGGAGGGCCTAACCACCTTAGGAAGGGAGGGAGAACAGCTACCTGAGAAGCCCCTTCAGCCTGGCCTACCTCCTGAGAGGACACATCTTGTAACAGTAAAGTCTCACCCTGAGAATCCAAAGGAACTTCTGGTAGAACCACCGGCTCCACCGAGCCCTCTAAAGAACCGGCGTCCGGGACAGACGGTTCTTCCACCCTAAACTTCGCTGCTTTGTCCTTGCGCTTTTAGACTAAGCAGGCGCCGGAGCATCCGGCGGCATGTTGTAATTACAACGCTTCCCAAAACTAACCTGGCACAATCTAATCTTCTTTTAATAGTGCGTTTGTTAAATCTAGCACAAGAGCGACAGCCAACAACGTCGTGCTCAGGCCCTAAGCAAGGTATACACAAGGTATGATAATCTCTATGAGGTATCTGTTTCCCACAAGAAATACAGTTATTCACTTTTTCTGACATCCGGTTAAATACTGAGGCAAGAAAAAACCAAAACATTCCCCAACGGGGTACTTAGCCAACTTTGATTCGGTCTGAAACTCCGACTTCAGAAAATTTCAGAACGCCAACCTGCACTCGCAATACTGCTTCTGCATCGGACCATGCGGCAAAAAAGACTGAGGATATGACGTCGGTCATGCGCATTTGTTCCCTGACGTCCTGATGTCAGACAAATGCGCCTTGACCGACGTCAGCCTTATACTTTGGTATTCAGGCCGACTGGGACAGCGGACTACCCAAGTGTTAGGACTGCAGCAATGTGAGATGAAGAACATCTTGTTTCTGGGCGTCTGCCCACTGATATGTGGGCAGATCTGGCCATCCGTTTGGGATTGGCAATGTGTGGAAATGAAGCCTGTATCCCTGGGATACTATATTTAAAACCCATTTGTCCTGGGTAATAAGTTGCCAGTTTTGTGCATGAAGTGCCAGTTTCCCCCCCAAAGGGGTGGCTAAAAGTTAAGTGCTTGGTGATTGTAGAGGGAAGCTATCGAGACTGTTTACCATAGGGAGGTGCCGCTGCTTCCAGATTTGGAGGTGGAGGCACCCCATTGTTTTGTTCTAAAATTTCCTTGCTACAAACCTGGAGCCTTTGGAGTGTCTTGATTTGACTTGAGCGGCTCTTGAGGGGACTGGAAAGGACCAGTTTTTAGTAGGCCAGTGTGTACTAAATCTTGGAGGTTGCACTTGTAAGAAATCTTTCACAGTTTGCGTACATTTAGCTTTATCTTCCATCTTTTTTAACACTTCTTCAGCCTTATTACCAAAGAGACGGTCCTGTTGTAAAGGAGCATCCAACAATTTTGCTTTAACATGGTCAGGCAGAATTTGCTCTTTGAGCCAAGCATGCCTTCTTAGCACAGATCCAGTTACAACAGCCCTGCAAGAGGCCTCCAAGGAATAGTACAGTTGTGTACACTTACCATAAATGTAGATGTTCGAGTGCATTCACTGTTGCAGTCATTACATTTGGGTAATCCTGCTGGCAGGTTGCCCTCAGCCGGCCTGAATTCCAAAGTCTTGGGTCCTGCGTCAGCTGCTGTCGCCCCCTCCCTGATGTCAGGTCGTCAGGGGTACAAAAGCAGCAGCAGACGTAATTTTCTTCAGTTTTTCTTGCCCCAGATGTCAGGTGCCCCCAAAAAGGGTAGCCAAACTTATATATATATATATATATATATATATATATATATATATATATATATATATATTCAGAAATGCACCAATATAAATTAAGCAAATACTCCACATAGGTAGTATAAATCAGAGAAGGAAAGATAAGATTGAAAAGAAAAAAGGGGGAAGGCAGGTGGGTAATCTGGACTGCAACAGTGAATACACTAACATCTACATTTATGGTAAGTGTACACAACTGTACTACGTTCTTCGTGTTTCACTGTTGCAGTCATTTCATTTGGGTAGAGTCCCAAAGCTATGGTTGGGAGGCTGGAACTAGACAGCAGTAGGAGCGGCTATGAACCCCTGCAGAACTGCAGCGGCAAAGCCTTCCCAGGATATAGAGTAGAGTAGAGAGGCAGATGGTAATGCTTTGTAAAGGTGTGCACTGAACTCCAAGTAGCAGCCTCTAAAATGTCTGTGGTTGGTACTCCCCTGGGAAAGGCTGCTGAGGTGGCTGCAGCTCTGGGGGAATGAGGCCTAATGCCCTTGGGCACTGGCTTGCCATGGTGTAAGTAGCAGAAACGAATGCAGTGGCCTAACCACTTAGAAATAGTCTGCTTTGAGATAGACTTTCCTTGTGATCCTGCAGCATATGCCACTAGTAATTGCTCAGTCTTTCTGAAAGTTTTGGTTCTGTCCGGTAGAATCTAAGCTGTCTGTGTACATCCAAAGAATGCAGAATTCTCTCACCCTTGTTCTGTGGATTTGGTTAAAAGGTTGGCAGATGGATGGCTTGGTTAAGATCTACACTGGACACTACTTTAGGCATAAATGTTGGATTTGTCCTCAGGGAGATCCTGTCTGGATGAAAAATGATGAAAGGTTCCACGGCCATGAGCGCCTGTGGCTCTGAAACAGAAGTAATTGCTAGAGCAGAGCGGTTTTCCAAGATAAAAACTTCATATCAGCAGTAGCGACTGGCTCAAAAGGAGGCAGGGTGAGCTTTTCCAAGACATAGTTGAGGTCCCATGCAGGTATTGGTAGTCTCCTTGGGGCCTTAAATTTTTGGCTCCTCTGAGATACTGCCTTAATAAAGGGTGAGAAAAAAGTGGTGGTGCTGTATTGTAATGAGCCGAAATGGCAGAGGCATGAATTTATTTGATGAAAAAGATAGGCCTTTGTCCTGCATCTCAGTTAAGTATTGCAAAATTTGAGGAATGTTTGGTATCGTTGTATCAGTTCCTTGTGCCTGGTTCCAGGCACAGAATCTCTTCCATTTTCCAGTGTAAGACTTTCTTGTACTAGGCCTTCTGGCTTCCAGAATGACATCCATCATAGCTTTACTGAGAGGTGTTTTTTGTTTGACTACATTATCCGCCATGCTGCCAAGTTTAATGTCCTGAGTTGGCTGTCCATGATCTGATTGTTTTGCTCTGACAGTAGTCGAGGGATATGAGGTAAGGTCCAAGCTGGGTAGAGATAAGTTTCTTAGCATTGGATACCAGTACTGGCATGGCCAGTCTGGGGCAATCAGTATTATCTTTGGCTTCTCCTGTCTGACCTTTAGGAGCACCTTGGGGAGGACAGGCAGTGGAGGAAAGGCATATACTGATAGTTTTTTCAGCTGAAAGATAGGGCGCCCACTTTCCATGCCTGTCTGTGATAAGTCCTTGTGCAGAATTTTTTTTAGTTGGTAATTGAGAAGGGAGGCAAATAGGTCTGTGTCTGGACATCCCCATTTCCTTGTCACGCTGAAGACTTGTGGATCCAGTTTCCACTCGTGGGGATCCATGAGTTTTCTGCTTAGTTTGTCTGCCAGAGTATTTTCCTTTCCTGGCAGGAATTGTGCCTGCAGATGTACTTGGTAAGTCAAAGCAGTGTCCCACAAACTCATGGCTAGTCTGCAAAGTGGCTAAGAATGTGTGCCCCCCCTGCTTGTTTATATACCACATGACTGTGGTGTTGTCTGTCTTTATCAGTAGTTGTCCCAGATGAAGTAGGTCCTTGAAGGCTGTCAGGGCATTTTGAACAGCTAACATCTCTTTTTGATTGATATGCAGATGTATTTGGTTTGAAGACCATGTGCCCTGAATGCATTTTCCTGCCATGTGGGCTCCCCAGGCATAGTCTGACGCATCTGTAGTTAGTGTCTGCCTGGCTGGAGGTAATGTGAATGGCTGTCCCTTGTTTTGGTGACAAGCCTTTGCCCACCAATGAAACTCCTGTTGCAGGCAGGGAATGAGAGTAATTACAGTTTCCAGGCTGTGGCAATGTTGAGTCCAAACACTTCTTAGGTACCATTGAAGTTTCCTCATATGCAGTCTCGCATATGGAATTAGTAGGATGCAGGATGCCATGAAGCCCAAAGCCTGCAGAATTTTTCTTGCAGATAACTGGGCCTTTGTTGCCAACGTTTTGAAATAGGTAGTCAGTTGCCTTCGTTTGTCTGGCGTGAGATAAGCCATCTGGGCAGTTGTTCAAGCTTGCACCCAGGAATATTATCTCTTGTGAGGGTACTAGTTTTGATTTCTTTTTGACTGTGTACCCTAGGCATGTTAGAAGTTTTTTGACAAACGCCAGATGTTGAAGAAGAATGTCCTTGTTCTCTGCTTGAATGAGACAGTCGTCCAAGTAAGGATATATCTGTATTCCTCTTTGTCTGCAGAATGCAATTACTGGTGCCAGGCCCTTTGTAAAGACCCTGGGCGCAATAGTTAAGCCAAAGGGCAGTGCAGAGAATTGGTAATGCATTGAACCAGCCTTGAATCTTGGGTATCTTCTGCATGATTGTCTGATTGGAACATGCAGGTATGCCTCTTTTTAGGTCTAAAGTCACAAGCGAAGCATTCTTGCCCAACATGGGCAGAAGCTGCTGCAAAGTCAACATTTTGAATTTTGGAATATCCAGGAAAGTGTTCAAAATAGATAGGTCCAGTATCGGCCTCCAGGCCTTGTCCTTTCTGGGTACCAAGAACAGTCCTGAGTAAAATCCTTGTCCTTGCTCTTGTTCTGGTACTTGTTGAATGGCCCCCATGTCCATGAGGGACGAGACTTGTTTTTGTGCCTCTGCCCATTAATTGTTTGGCAAATCTGGCCAGCCGTTTGCCTTTGGTAGAGTATGGAAATGGAACCTGTAAGCCTTGTGACACTGTTTAGAACCCACTTATACTGGGGTATGATGTGCCAATTTTGAGCAAAAACAGCTAATTTTCCCCCTAAGGGTGCTGCCAGGAGATAAGTGCTTGGTGTAGGCAGGGGGAAGTCATTGGGACTGTTTTCCTGTATGTTTATCTACCTTCTCCAGTTTTGGAGGTAGAAGCACCCCATTGTTTGGGCCTATAAGGACCTTGTGTCTGGGTCTGCCCCTTTGAGGTCTGAGACAGGAAAGGACCAATTCTTTGTAGGTTAGTGTCTACTAAACCTAGGTGGCTGTACCTGTAAAAAAATCTTTGACAGTTTGCATAGATTTAGCTTTGTCCTCCATTTTCTTTAACACCTCTTCTGCCTTAACACCAAAGTATCATGCTGTAAACGTGCATCTAGTAATTTAACTAACATGATCAGGCAGATTCTGTTCCTTTAACCAAGCATGCCTCCTAATTACAGAACCCGTAATTGCAGCCCTGCAGGAGGACTCCAAAGAATCAAAACAACATTGCAAAGTATGTTTTCCAACTTGTTCTGCTGCATACAATTAATCCTGCATTTCCTTGTTTTCTGCACATTCAGAATTTAACATTTTCTGTTTAAGCAATCCCATGACATGTTGCTGATACTTAAGCATATGAAATTGACAGTTTAAGGTCCTTATAGCCAAAGTTGCAGAGGTGTAAAACTTTTTTCCCCATCTATCCAGTGCCCTTGAATCTCTGTCAGAGGGGGATGGGTTTTTTGCAGTGGAAGCCTCAACTCCCTTTGGACCCTGTGAAATAGTTTCTGGGTCAGCAGCAGTGTTTTTAAAAAGAAATTTGTGAGAGTCAGGAATCCTGTAATATTTGTCAGGTTTAACCGAAGCTGGGGGTAAGGAGTCAGGGGTCAGCCTAGACTCCGAAAACACATCTACAATGTCTAACACAGATGGAATGGCTAGAAGCCTGTGCTGAGGTAGTAAAAGAAAATCCCTGAGCCTCTTTTTAGATTCTGAAAAATCTTGGCTCTCCCAGTGTAAATGCTCCCTCACGGTGTGCAAGGTTTCCCCAAAGGAATAATCCTCAGGAGGAGATGCTGAAGGTATAGATTCTTCAGCATCAGAATCCTCATAGGGGGGAAGAAAATATTCCTGAACAGAAGAGGAATCAGAAGAAATAAAAACGTGATCTGAAGGTTCATAGTCAGTGTCTTGCCTAGGCCTCTTATCAGGAGGGGGATGGGAACCCCTGATCAAGGTAATCAAGTCTTCGGCCATTTTGAGCATCTGTTTTTTGGGCATAGAGGACTGTCCACGTGGCTCTCGAGTTTGTTTCCTTGCTTTAGAAGGTGTTTTAGTCTTTGCCTTTGAAGCTGAAGTCGTTTTAATGTAAAGATGTTTAGGTCTGAAAACACCCTCAGAAGCCGGTACCTGCTCAACGGCTCCAGACCCGAGGGATTAGCGTCCAAGGCTCCAATACCCTGAGTATCCAGCGGCATGGCCGACTCCATGTGGGAGTCTGTAAGCGGCCTGCAACTCTAAAGTAGTGGGAGTCAGGGACTGCGAAAGCGCCTCACTGAAAACCGGCGACTGGCTTAGAAGCTTTGTCGTCGGTTTTGGGCCTCGGTTGTTTTTCTCTATCCTTTTCTTTGCGTTTTTTGTAAACTTCGGTAGTCGGATGACTATCAGACGACATTTCAGGATAAGTAAACTGGTGTAGTTTAAAGCAAAATCATACCGACGCTTAATAGTGCGTTGGTTAAATCTAGCACAAAACCGACAACCAGAAACGTTGTGATCATGGCCTAGGCAAGGAATACAGCAAGAATGAAAATCCTTATGAGGTATTTGCTTCCCACAAGAAATACAATTAACCTTTTCTGACATCAGACTGGAGCAAGAAAAAAGTTTCCCCAACGGGGAACTTAGCTTTATTGAAGACTTTGGATCTGAAACTCAAATACGAAAATCTCAGGAGTCTTCTGACCGGCACTTGCAAACTGCTTCTGCTTCGGGCACTGCGCGGCAAGAAAGACTTAAGAAAATGACGTCGGCTGCTTCTTTTGTACCCCTGACTACCTGACGTCAGGGAGGGGGTGACAGCAGCCAACAGGACCCAAGAATTTGGAATTTAGGCCGGGTGAGGGCAACCTGCCAGCAGGATTACCCAAATGTAATGACTGCAACAGTGAAACACAAAGAACATCAAACCCACATTGCAAAGTACGTTTTCCAACTTGTTCAGCTGAATGTAATAAATCCTGCAAATCTTTATTTTCCACACAGTCAGAGATTAACTTTTAGTTATGTACTTACCATAACTTCGGATGTATGGGATCCATCTCGCCTACATTCATAACTGATGGGCTCGGAGCCGATCCATAGGCTCCGACTCGGCCAACTAATACACTAGAACGAAGTCCCTTATTGGCTGGGCTACTCCCTATCCCAGGATGCACTACACCTGCTTCCCCAGATCTTGTTTGTTCGCTTTCATACATCCATGCAAACCCAGAAAAAAGTAGTAGTCACTACAACCAACTAAAGTTCTTCAAGAGAAGATCTCCAAATGGAACTACATCTCCTCTAAATCCGAATGGAAGGGGGAAGGAGGGTGGGTACTTATGAATGTAGGCGAGATGGATCCCATACATCCGAAGTTATGGTAAGTACATAACTAAAAGATGTAATGGGATCCTATCTCGCCTACATTCATAACTGATGGGACAGCGTCCCTAGCACTTAAATCCCGGGTGGCTCATTGGAAAACACTCCTGAGAACTGTGGAACCAAAGGAAGCCCTGCCTCAAGAAACCATATCTAATTTATAATGAGAAATGAAAGTGTGCGGAGAAGTCCAGGTAGCAGCAGCACAAATATCATCTATTGATAATTTGGAGTGAAAAGCTACAGAAGTAGCTATTGCCCTGGTAGAATGAGCCTTGACTGGAAAGGGAAGCTCTTTGTTAGCTTGTGAATAAATGAACGAGATACAATCTTTAATCCATTTAGCTATGGAGGTCTTAGCTACTGGTTGACCCAATCTGTTCATTGCAAAGGAAACAAACAATTGATTTGATTTCCGCGTCTGAGCGGTTCTATTCAAGTAAAAACGCAGTTGTCTATGGACGTCCAATTGATGCAAGATATATTCTGCGTTATTAGAGAACTCTGGAAAAAACACAGGGAGCTCTATAGTTTGTTGAATACAGAAAGAAGAGGCTACCTTTGGTAAAAAGGAGGGGTTTAATTTCAAGGAAACTCTATGCTTGTTAAAAATCAAATAGGGAGGATCAGAACAAAGAGCTTGAAGTTCTGAAACCCGCCTGGCGGAAGTTATGGCCACTAAAAAGGCCGTTTTCCAGGACAGAAATTTCAAATCGCAGGTAGCAGCTGGTTCGAAAGGACGGGCAGTTAGTGCAGCAAGAACCATATTCAAGTCCCAAGGGGGAACAGGGTGAGATATTGGAGGCCTAAGGAGCCATGCTCCTTTAAGGAAAGCCTTACAAAGTTTGTGAGACATCAATGAAGGTTCAAAGGAAGCATGAAAATTAGAGATAGCCGCTAGCTGAACCTTAATGGTAGAAACTGAAGAGCCCAACTGAAAAAGGGAGGCCAGGAAATTCAGAACCTCCGATACTGGTGCAGTAAGGGGGTCTATACCCCGTTCCTGAGCCCAGAAGGCGAACCTTTTCCATTTGCTGGAATAAAGTTTGACAGTGGAAGGTTTATGAGAAGAAGACAATATATGGATCACGTCCGGAGAAAGAGAATCGTCTCGGACTAAGGATGGAAGTGGAGTAACCATGCCGCCAACTTCAAAGACCTGAGAGACGGGTGAAGCCGTCCTGACTTATGAGTCAACAGGTCTGGCACCGGGTCCAGAAACCATGGACCTTCTACCGCATGCCTCTGTAGGAAAGGGAACCAAACTTGACGAGGCCAGTGCGGGGCAATCAAAATCATCTCGCTCTCCAGGTAGATGGCCTTCTGTATTACCCTCGGTAGGAGGGGAACCAGAGG
The DNA here is from genome assembly GCF_019279795.1 of Protopterus annectens. Taxonomy (NCBI): domain Eukaryota; kingdom Metazoa; phylum Chordata; order Ceratodontiformes; family Protopteridae; genus Protopterus; species Protopterus annectens. Next base: position 301,051,152 of record NC_056741.1, on the reverse strand, counting down.
GAAGGCATAAAGAAGACCGGGGGGCCAAATGTGTGTGTCAGAGCGTCCCTGGGAATCTGTCCCTGGGAGGGGAACAGCGTGAAGACCTCTCTGCATTTCGCATTGTGAGGGCTGGCAAACAGATCGCAGCAAGGGAGGCCCCATTTGGCGAAGATTTTCGCAGCTACTCTCTGGTTGAGGGACCACTCGTGGGGTAAGAGAATGGTTCTGCTTAATCTGTCCACAATCACATTGGATTTCCCCGGTATGTGCGTTGCCATTAGAAAGCGGTTGGTAGCTACCGCCCAGTGCCAAAGTCTCATGGCTTCTCTGCACAGTGGGTAAGATCTGGTTCCACCTTGCTTGTTTATATACCAAACTACTGACATGTTGTCGGAAAGGATAGCAATCGGACCATGCGGGAGAGCGTGATGGAGAGCTTGCAGCACCAAGAGTACCGCTCTCATTTCCAGGATATTGATATGCAAATGCGTTTCCTGGATTTGCCATGTGCCTTGGACCGACCTGTCCAGGTAATGACCCCCCCCACCCTACCTGGGTGGCGTCCGTAGTCACAGTGGCAACGGGACGTTGAGGAATAAAGGGTCGCCCCTGGTCGAGATTGGATTTGAGGAGCCACCAACGCAGATCCCGACGGCAACTCTCCGTGATCATGACTAAATGGTTCAAGGGAAGTTCCTGATAGGACCATTGAACCGACAGAAGCCATTGTAATATTCGCATGTGCAGTCTGGCTAAAGGGACTAAGAGTATGGTTGATGCCATCGAACCCAACAGTTGTAGAATCCGATGGGCCGGGGCTCTTGATAGGGGAAGACAGGATTTGACTTGGTTTTGTAGAACCTGAATTCTTGCTGCCGGTAAAAAGGAGCACATTCTTTTTGTGTCTAAGTCTGCGCCTATAAAAATAATATGCTGAGATGGCTGTAGTACAGATTTTTGCCAATTGAACGTAATCCCCAAGAAACGGCCCAAGGTGAACGTGGCGTTGAGCGCCTGGAATAGTAGATGCTCGGAGGTGGCAGTAAGGAGCCAGTCATCTAGATATGGAAACACTTGGAATCCCAGACTCCTCAGGTGAGCAGTCACCACTGCTAGACACTTGGTGAACACCCTGGGGGCTGTGGTGAGACCAAAGGGCAGTGCTCGGAATTGGAAATGACTGACTCCGAGGCGGAAGCGTAAGTGTCTCCTGGACTCTTGAGCTATCGGGATGTGATAGTAAGCGTCCTGGAGATCTATGGAGCACATCCATGCATCTTTCTCCAGCAATGGAAGAATGGATTGAAGGGTGACCATTCGGAATTTGGACTTTTGCACAAAACGATTCAATGAACTGAGGTCCAAAATTGGCCTGAAGTCCCCTGTCTTTTTTGGTATCAAAAATAATCTTGAGTAAGTTCCTGATCCGATCTGGTCGGTGGGGACAGGCTGGATGGCTCCTTTTTCTAGCAGCTTTGAAACCTCTATTGCTGCCTGATCCCACTGACTGGGTGGTACGTCCGGGATTTCCCTTAGGGAAAGGGGGGGGGCTTGTTGAAGGGAATGATACATCCTCCGGTAATAATGCGAAGCACCCACTGATCGCTTGTTATGGATTCCCAAGCTTGTGGGTGCGCCGCAAACCGACCCCCGACTGGCTCCGGAGCTGCACAGTCGGGCAACAACTCAGGGACGCTGGTTGTATGAAGAACCACGAAAGGAATCGCGGTCTCCAGAGTTACGGGGGCCTCTGCCACCTCTGGGGCGGCGTCTTCCAGAATCCCCCCCCGCCTCTGGAGGGGGAATCACTGGGTGGAGTAGGGAAAGACTTCTGAGATTTTCTGAACCACATTTTCCCTCCTCTCTGAGCCTTGGGGTAAGGCCTAGAAGGAGCGGAAAACGGCCCCAACGGCAGTCAAAGTCTTGCCCTCCTGCTCGCACCGAGTTAGTGTGTCCTTCACCTTGGGTCCAAACAAAGATGACCCATCAAAGGCGTCGGCGAAGGAAGACTTGAAGGCCTCCGCAAATGAACACAAAGCGTAACCAGGCGTGTCTCCTGAGGGCAACGCCGTTCCTGCTGCTCTACTGCCCCTTCGGACGCATACGAAATGAGCCTCATGGACGAGTTCACGATGGATAACAGGGTAGTCATCTGGGCGCCAACAGCCGGGGCCAGCGCCTCAGGTAGTTTACCAGTGAGGGAGTCATTTAGCTCTTTAAGGAGGTCCCTTTGGAGCCTAGTAAAATGACATAAATAATTCAGCGACCGTAAGGAAAAGGCCGCTGACGACAGAACGCTTCCCGTACCTATCCATGCTCCTAGAATCCTTATTAGGAGGGTGGACAGACGTTGAAGCCTCTGCCACGTCCTGCTGTGTGGCAGAAGCCACCACCATAGCATCTACTGGAACACCTTTCGTCAGAAATTCCTTCTGGGGGGGGGGGGCTGAAAGAAACTTATTGGGTCTTGCAGGCACCAGTTCCACAGAATCTGGATGTTCCCACGCCCTTCGAGAAACCAAATCAAGGAGTTCATCGAAGGGCGGAGACACCCAGGAGGCGGAGGGCTGGGCCCCGAAGGCCTTGAGGAAAACTGACTCCTCAGCTGAAGGGGTTTTGGCCTGCCAATCTCCTCTCAGTCTCAGAATCTCCAGGATATCTGAGAAAGAGATATCATCCGAAGATGATTCGGGGGACCCTTCTGCATCATCGAGGTCAGTATCCGATGTAACAGACTCATCTTGGGAGTCCACGTGCTTCCTCTTGCACAATTTCTTCCGTGGGGGCTCGTCCGAAGCAGTTTCGGACGGACCCCCTGGAAGAAGGGAACCCCCGATGGGGGTATCCACAGGCCTTGGGGCCCCGCTGCCGGGGGACTGCAACACAACAGAAGCACCAGTCTCCAGATCTAGGGACGGTGAGGTAAAAGCCTGCTGAGCCGGCAGATGCATGGCCAGCGCGGTCCTCATGGCCTCAAAGGCCGGACCTCCAGACTCCATGGAGATCACTGGTCTAGAGGCCACGATGGCACTGGGAATTCCAGCAGCCGATGCTCCGAGGGGAAGACTAGGCACCGAAGCACCCATCCCCAAAGTGTTCCCCTCGGGCCCGACTGAGGAAGTCCCAGTACCAAACCCTGAACCCGAGGACAGGGCAGGAACCACAGTCGGAGCCGACAGACCTCGAAGGGGTCTCGGCTCCGACCGTATGGCTCCGCATTGCTCCACCATCACCGACTCCAACGGTTCTGAGGAGGATGGAGGAGGAATCAAATGTGTCGGAGGGGGGATCGGCTCCGAAGCCAACTGGGCTGGAGCCGAGACCATTTTAGCAAAAACTGGAGACTGGAAAAGCCTCTGTATCACCCTATCCAAATCCTGATCAGACAATTTCGAAGATTTAGAGGAGGTAGACAGACGAGGAGACTTTCCTCTCGGCTCCAAGAGAGTAGGGGACCGGCTCCGAAAAGGCTCCAACACTATCTGCGCCGGTTCCACCACAGCATGGACCACTATCGGTGCCGAAGGAGCTTTGTTCGGAGCCGAGGGGGAAGAGTCTGAGCTGCACACCTCCACCGGCTCCGAAGCCATTGGAACCGATGGAGGTGATTCGCCTCTCGATACTCCAACCTGCGGCTCCGAGACTAATGGAGCCGAGGAAGGAGGTATCGAGGCAGACCCCCGGCCCCGAAGTCAGTGGAGCCGAGGAAGAAGAGGTCGACTTTTGCTTTTTAGCAGTCGGTTCCGACGGACTTGTCGGAGCCGACGATCTTTTCTTTTTGGATGTAACAGGAGGCTCTAAACCTTCTTCAAAGGAGGGCTTAATAAGACCCTTCAAGATGAGTTTATTTTTGCGCTCTTGAAGAACCCTAGAGGAGAAAGCATGACAGACACTATATGTCTCCTGTAGATGTTTAGGCCCCAAACAGTACACGCAAATGGAATGACTGTCTGTAATAGACATTTTGTAATTACACAGAGTGCATTTCTTGAATCCTGACTTCTGCTCTTTTGACATGATAAAGTAGAAGAGATATGACAAGCAGTATAACTGACAAAGCTTGCGCTAACTGTAGAGCGCGAGATACCAGGCACGAGCTCTGCGAGGAAAATTTACCTCACAAGAGAACACAGTGAACACACACACACCACAAAAAACAACGGTCCAAAGCCCTCTAATTTAAATGGGCTTAGCCCGAAGAAAAAATAAAATTAACACCAACACACAAAAAATAGGGCAAAGGCCCTCTAACTTAAACGGGCCTTGCCCAACAGCGAAAGTAAAGTACCAGTATTACTTCAGACAAAAAGTTATATACTAAAATACACTTTACAGAAAGTAGCTGTTAAAACAGCTGTTTTATGAATATTCAGAGGAAACAACCCAAGGTCAAAGACCAGTAAAGGTAAAAGAAACCACTTAGCTCCAGCCAAGTTGAGACCACGTCCAGCTTGTAAAGCGGCAAACGAGATCTGGGGAAGCAGGTGTAGTGCATCCTGGGATAGGGAGTAGCCCAGCCAATAAGAGACTTTGTTCTAGTGTATTAGTTGGCCGATTCGGAGCCGATGGATCGGCTCCGAGCCCATCAGTTATGAATGTAGGCGAGATAGGATCCCATTACATCATCCTTTTCTGTTTAAGTAGTCCCATGATATGCTGTTGCTATTTAAGCATATGAAATTGACAGTTTAAAGCCCTGATTGCCATGGTTGCAGACATGTAAACCTTCTTACCCCATCTATCCAGCACCCTGGAATCTCTATCAGAAGGGGTAAGATTTTTAGCAGTAGAGGCCTTAATGCCCTTGGGACCCTGAGAAATGGTTCAGGGTCAGCAATAAGATTTTTGAAAAGGAATTTGTGGGAGTCAGGAACCCTGTAGTATCTGTCTGGCTTACAAGGAGTCGGAGGCAGAGAATCAGGAGTCATACTAGATTCTGAAAAAACATCAACAATGTCTAGAACAGGAGGTATGGCCAAAGGCCTATGCTGAGGAAGAAGAAGAAAATCCCTAAGGCTCTTTTTAGATTCAGAGAAATCCTGACTTTCCCAGTGGAAATGTTCCCTTAAGGCATGCAAAGTTTCCTCAAAAAGAAAAATCCTCAGGGGAGAAGCAGAAGGAATGGAATCTTCTGCATCAGAGTCCTCATAAGTAGGTATAGACAAATCCTGTTCATTAGAAGAGTCAGAAGAAACAGAATCCTGTTCAGAAGATTCATAGTCGATGTCTTGCCTAGTCCTCTTAGGAGGAGGGGGTTGGCTACCCCTGATCAGAGTAATTAAATCTTCAGCCATTTTGATCATTTGTTTTTTTAAGCATAGGGGCCTACACATGCGGCCCAGGCGACATTTGTTTAGACATAGATTTAGATTTTAGCCTTAGTTTTGAAGATGGCGTTGGTCTAATATACAAATCTGTAGGCCTGAAAACACCCTTAGAAGCCAGTGCCTGCACAGCGGCTCAGGACCAATCTAAGGTAGAGACACCCGCGGGTTCCATAATTGAAGCATCTCGCGGTATACCAGACTCCGAATGGGTCTCAGTAGAGGCCTAGAGGCCTGCGAATCAGAAGAAGCAGGTATCAGGGGCTGCGAAAGCGCCTGAGTACCGGCGAACAGGTGACTGGCTTAGGAGAAGCGTCGTCAGTTTTGGACCTTGACTGTCTGTTTTTTCTTTGCGTTTTTTTAGGTATTCTGGTAGTCGGATAACTAACAGACGACATTTCTGGATAATTAAATCTTGAGCCAAAATATTTAGAAGCAAAAATATACAGACGTTTAATCATGCGTTGATTAAATTTAGCACAAAACCGACAGCAAGGCACTCTGTGGTCAGGGCCTACGCAGAATACAGTACAAATGAAAATCCTTATGAGGTATTTGCTACCGACAAGTAATGCAATTAACAACTTTTACTGACATCAGTAAGGAGCAAGAAAAAGTTTCCCAACGGGGTACTTAGCTTTTAGTTGAAGACTTCACTTCTGAAACTTGAAAACGAAAATTTCAGGAGTTGGCCGACCAGCTCTTGCCAACTGCTTCTGCTTCGGGCACCGCGCGGCAAGAAAGACTGATGTAATGGAGTCTGCTGCATGTTTTATACCCCTGACGACTTGACGTCATGGAAGAAGGGAGAGCAACCAACACAGGACCCAAGACTTTGTTAATCAGGCCAACTGAGGGCAACCTGCCAGCAGAATACCCAAATGGAATGACTGCAATAGTGAAACACGAAGAAAATCAATGTAGTTCTTTTTTGCCCAACAAGAGAACCTTTTCCATTTACTAGCATAAAGTTTTCTTGTAGTGGGTTTATGGGATGAAATCAAAATGTGCTGAACTGCTGGGGAAACATCGGGAAGCCTGGCTAAGACCGGAAGTGGAGAAATCAAGTAGTCAGCTTGAGAGTAGGGACGGAAGGGTGGAGAGCACCCAAATGATGCGTCAGATCATCTGGAACTGGGTTCAGTATCCAAGGCTCCCCAAGCAGATGAAGCCAGAGAAATTGGAACGAAATCTGTCGATGCCAGAAAGGAGCAATGAGGATTAACTTGCAACCCAATGACTGTGCTTTCTGAAGAACCTTGGTGATCAGGGGGAATGGTGGAAAGACAAAGCAGTCCCGGGGGCTAATCGTGAACCAGTGTGTCCCTGGGTGACTGTCCTGGTGGTGGGACTAGGGCAAAGTAGCTGCTGCATATGTTGTTGTTGAGGGGAGTGGCGAAGAGATCGCATCATGGCTGGCCCCATTAGCGAAAAATTTGCTCTGCAACTTCCCGTTTCAGGGACCACTCGTGAGGCATCAGAATAGCCCTGCTGAGCTTGTCCGCTATCACGTTGGATTTCCCCAGAATGTGCACTGCAACCAGAAAGCATTGGGAAGACATCGCCCATTGCCAAACTCGTAGAGCCTCTCGGCACAAGGGGTAAGACCTGGTTCAGCCCAGTTTGTTGATGTACCATACTACTGACATACTGTCTGAATTGCTATAGTCCCTGCAGGTAGGTAAGTCTTGAAGTGCTTCCAGTGCCAGAAACATCGCTCTCATCTCTAGGACACTGATGTGCAAGTGGTACTCGTGTTCTTGCTAAGTCCCTTGAGCAGTCGGGTCCCAGATATTGCCCCCCCACCACCACCCTTTCTGGAAAGCGCCCGTGGTCACTGTGGCTAAGGGTTGGGGGGTTAGAAATGGTCTGCCCACTGATACCAGATGGGAGTGAAGCCACCATGCTAAATTCTTCTTGCGTGACACCGTGATCCGAATCTGATGCAACATTGGTAAATCCTGGAATGACCACTGAGCCAACAGGAGCCACTGCAGAATTCTCAACTGGAAGCATGCCATAGGGACCAAGGTTATCACTGCAGACATCGAAACAAAGACCTTGAGGACAAATCTTGCCTGGATTCTCTTCCTTTTCATCATGAATAAAACTTGATGAATGGTTAACACTTTTTGTTGAGGTAGTTTTACTATCACGGCCCTTGTGTTTAAATCTGCCCCTTTAAATGCAATATACTGACAAGGCAACAAGGCAGACTTTTCATAGTTTACAGTGATGCCTAGTTGTGTACAGGTGTGAATAGTGGAGTCGCGTGCCTCAATCAGTTGATGTTTGGTGGAAGCAGTGAGGAGCTAGTCATCTAGATATGGAAACACCCGGAATCCTAGATGCCTTAAATGAGCCCTGACTAGTGCCATACATTTGGTGAGCACCCTGGGGGCTGTGGTGAGACCAAACGGCAGAGCTCTGAACTGGTAATGACTGGCTCCCCCAAGCCAGAAGCTACGTCCTGGACCGACTGTCTATTTTTATATGTTAGTACGCATCTTGGAGATCGATGGAGCACATCCAATTGTCCTGACCCAAAAAGGGAAGAATAGACTGCAATGTTAACATCCGGTACTTTGTTTTCTTGACTGATTTGTTGAGTTTGCGGAGATCCAAAATGGGCCTCCAGTCCCCTGTCTTTTTCAGAACTAAAAAGAACCTTGACTAAGTGCCAGATTCGATTTGGTCTGTGGGGACTTCTTGGATGGCTCTTGTTTCTAGCAACCTTTGAACTTCTAGGTTTGCTTGATCCCGAAGGCTGAGTAGAACATCTGGGATTGAGTGCTGAATTGTTGTAGGGGGTGGTTGGGAGAAAGGAATTTTGTAACCCCTGGATATTCGACAGTACCCATGTATCTTCTGTGATTGTTTGCCAGGCTTTTGGGTACTGGGATAATCTGCCCCTGACTGCCTCCAAAGGCGGATTAGTCGGGCATCCTTTCAGGAGCGCTGGAAAGGTCTGCCAGAGAAGGTGTCGGCCTGATTCTGCAGACTCCACCTGCCGTGTGATGGGCATCTCCCATTATTATTTCCCCCCCTGCCCCTGGGGGGAAAATCTCCACGTGTGTCAGGTGAAACTCCCTGGTATTTTCTGAACCACATCTTCCTGCTCTTCTGACCCTTGGGGTAAGGTCTAGAGGGAGCGGAAAAACGTACTCCCATGGCAGAGAGAGTTTTGCCATCCCGTTCACACCTGGTAAGAGACTCTCTTACCTGAGGCCCGAACAGAGATGAGCCGTCAAAGGGGGTGTTGGTAAATGGAGGACTTGAAAGGCTCTGCAAATTGACAAAGGCGCATCCAGGAGCGTCTACACAAAACTCCTGTGCCTGCTGCCCTACTCGCTCAATCTGCCACATAAGAGATCAGCCGCAGGGAGAAGTTAACTATAGATGTCAAGGTTGCAAGCTGTGAAGCCTCCTTGCTTGCAGCAACTTCAGCTGTAGGATATCTCCTAGTTCCTTTAGAAGATCCCTTTGAAGGCGTGTAAGGTGGGACAAATAATTCAGTTACCTGAGAGTAAAGGCAGCTGAAGCAAACATACGCTTCCCATACCTGTCCATTGTACAAGACTCTCTGTTCGGCAGATGGACAGAAGTAGTAGTCTCCGCTAATTCTTCCTTGGTGGTTGCCGCCACCACCATAGCATCAACAGGCACACTCTTAGAAAGGACCTATCCTCTGGAGCAGTTATGAATTTATTGGGCCTCCTCAGAACTGGTTCAATAGTCTCCGAGATCCACTCTTTCCCACTAAGGCCAGCAGAGGGTCGAAAGGCGGACACCCAAGAGTTGGAGGGTCGGGAACCAAACGCATCCACGTACACTGACTCATCCTCAGAAGGGGCAAGGGATTACCAACCATCCCTCTAAGGATTTCCAGGATGTCTGAAAGAAACATCCTCAGAGGGGGACTTGTGGGGACCCTTCCGAGTGAATTTTCTCTTCTGAGGGACCTCCTCTGAGTGGTTCCCAGGGGAGGTTTCAGAAGAGGTGGGGTCACCCAATGAGGCATCCTGGAAGATTGTTTCCCTAGGCTGGGGGGGGGGGGTTGGAGGCAAACAGGCACCAAAAGAGTAGGAACCAATAAAGCCAAGGGTGGAGCGGTCTCAGAGGACAGCATGCTCCTTATCACCTCGCAGGCACTGCGGTCCTGGCTCGAAAGAGTCCCCAGCTCCAAAGAACCCGGAGATCTCCTCCAAACTGAGGGAGATGGCTCCGAGGCTGATGTAGGAGCAGAGCTCACCTGCACCTGCGCCGAAGCCCCGAGAGGCAGTGCGGGTTCAGACAATGGTCCGATGCCACTCCCCTCCTGGGAGCTGACTAGAACGCATCAGACCCCAGATCCCTCGATAGACTGAGACAACAAAGAGATCGGAGCGGTATTCGGAAAGTACAGTTGTGTACACTTACCATAAATGTAGATGTTAGAGTGTATTCACTGTTGCAGTCATTACAATTGGGTTATCCTGCTGGCAGGCTACCAGCAGTCGGCCTGAATTCCAAAGTCTAGGTCCGGCGTCAGTTGCTGTCGCCTCCTCCCTGACGTCAGTACGCCAGGGGTATAAAAGATGCAGCCGATGCCATTTTCTTCAGTTTTTCTTGCCCCAGATGTCAGGTGCCACCAAAAGGGTAGGCTAAAAATATGTCTATAAAGCATGCATACACCAAGTAACAAGTTTCCTTCATCTACAAGCAAATACACCACATAGGTTGTATAGAATAGAGAAGTACAGATACGATCCAGCAAAGAAAATGGGGATGGTGGGTAACCTGGACTGCAACAGTGAATACACTTGAACATCTACATTTATGGTAGGTACACAACTGTACTATGTTCATTGTGTTTCACTGTTGCAGTGATTACAACTGGGTTGAATCCCAAAGCTAAGGTAGGGAGGTTGGAACTAAATAGAATTAGGAGCGGCTATGAGGCCCTGCAGGACTGCAGTGGCAAAGCCTGCCCTGGACTTGGAGTAGAGTGGTAAGTGGTAGTTCTTTGTAAAAGTGTGCACTGAACTCCAGGTTGAAGGCTCTAAAATGTCTTTGGTTGGCACTCCTCTGAGGAAGGCTGAAGTGGCTGCTGCTCTGGTTGAATGTGGCCTAATGCCCTTAGGCACTGATTTGCCATGTTGAGAATAGCATAAACGAATGCAGTGACCTATCCACTTGGAAATATTCTGCTTTGTGATGGCCTTTCCTTGTGATCCTGCAGCATATGCTACCAGTAATTGCTCAGTCTTTCTGAAAGCTTTGGTTCTGTCCAAGTAGAAGCGCAGTTGTCTGTGTATGTCCAAAGAATGCAGAAGTTTCTCAACCTTATTCCGCGGGTTTGGATAAAAGGTAGGTAAATGAATAGTTTGGTGGAGGGCCACACTGGACACTACCTTAGGCATAAATGTGGGGTTTGTCCTTAGAGAAACCCTATCTGGATGAAAAATGATAAAAGGTTCCACAGCCATGAGTGCCTGTAGCTCTGAGACTCGTCTTGCAGAGGTTATTGCTAGGAGCAGAGCTGCTTTCCATGATAAAAATTTTATGTCCGCTGTAGCAGCTGGCTCAAAAGGAGGCAGAGTGACTTTTTCCAAGACATAATTGAGGTCTCATGCAGGTATTGGTGATCTCCTTGGAGGCCGTAAGTTTTTGGCTCCTCTGAGGTACTGCCTTAATAAAAGATGAGAAAAAATAGGTGGCTCTGTATTGTAATGAGCTGAAATGGCAGAGGCATGAATCTTAATTCATGAAAAGGATAGGCCTTTGTCCAGCATCTCAGTTAAGCATTGTAAAATCTGTGGGATATTTGGAACAGTCATGTTAATTCCTTATGCCTGGTTCCAAACATAGAATCTATTCCATTTTTCTGCATAAGATTTTCTGGTACTGGGCCCTCCTGGCCTCCAAAATAACATCCATCACCACTTTAGAGAGAGGCGTGTTTTGAAAAGCTACATTATCCGCCATGCTGCCAGATTTAAGGTCCTGAAGTTGGCTGTGCAGGATCTGATTGTTTTGTTGGGTCAGTAAGTGAGAAATTTGAGTTAATGCCCATGCTGGGCATAGAGTCAAGTTCCTGAGGATTGGATACCAGTGCTGGCGGGGCCAGTCTGGGGCAATCAGTATCATTTTTGACTTCTCTTCTCTGACCTTTAGGAGTACCTTGGGGAGGAGAGGCAGTGGGGGAAAGGCATATACTGTTAAATTTTTCCAGCTGAAAGATAGAGCATCCACTTTCCATGCTCATTTGTGATAAGCCCTTGTGCAGAATCTCTGTAGTTAGCAGTTGTGAGGGGAGGCAAATAGATCTATGTCTGGGCATCGCCAATACCTTGTTATGTTGAAGACTTGTGGATCCAGATTCCACTCATGGGGATCCATGAGGTTTCTGCTTAGTTCGTCTGCCAGAGTATTTATCCTTCCTGGCAGGAATTGTGCTTGCAGATGTACCTGGTAACTCAATGCTGTGTCCCACAAAGTCATGGCTAGTCTGCAAAGGGGGTAGGAAATGTGTGCCTCCCTGCTTATGTACCACATGACTGTAGCATTGTCCGTCCTTATCAGTAGTTGTCCCAGATGAAGTAGGTCCTTGAAGGCTGTCAGGGCATTTTGAACAGCTAGCATCTCTTTTTGGTTGATATGTAGATGCATTTGGTTTGTGGACCATGAGCCCTGAATACATCTTCCTGCCATGTGGGCCCCCCAGGCATAATCCGATGCATCTGTTGCCAATGTCTGCCTGGCTGCAGGTATAGTGAATGGCTGCCCCTTGTGGTGACAGGCCTTTGCCCACCATCAAAACTCCTGTTGCTGGTAGGGAATGAGGGTAATTATTGTTTCCAAGCTGTGGCAATGTTGAGTCCAAACACAGTCTTGCATATGGAATTAGCAGAATGCAGGATGCCATGAAGCCCAAAGCCTGCAGAATTTTTCTTGCAGTTAACTGGGTGTTTGTTGCCAACTTTTTGAAATAAGTAGTCAGTTGCCTTTGTCTGACGTGAGATAAGCCATCTGGGCCAGCTGTATTTAAGCTTGCACCCAGGAATATTATCTCGAGAGGGTACAAGTTTTGACTTATTTTCGTTTACTGTGTACCCTAGGCATGTTAATAATCTTTTTACAAACCCCAGATGCTATAGTATATGTCCTTGTTCTCTGAAGAAGGCAGTCGTCCAAGTAAGGATATATTTGTATTCCTCTGTCTGCAAAAAGCAATTACTGGTGCCAGGCATTTTGTGAAGACCCAAAGGGCAGTGCAGAGAATTGGTAGTGCATTGAGCCAGCTATGAATCTGAGGTATCTTCTACAAGATTGTCTGATTGGAACATGCAGGTATGCCTCTTTTACGTCTAAAGTTACAAGCCAAGCCTTCTTGCCCAGCATGGGCAGAAGCTGCTGCAGAGTCAACATTTTTGAATTCTGGAATATCCAGGTATGTGTTTAGAATAGATAGGTCCAGTATTGGCCTCCAGGCTTTGTCCTTTCTGGGCACCAAGAAAAGTCTCGAGTAAAATCCTTGCCCCTGCTCTTGTTGTGGTACTTGCTGAATGGCTCTCATGTCTATGAGGGATGAAACTTGTTTTTGTGCCTCTGCCCATTGATTTTTTGGCAGGTCCGGTATACCGTTTGCCCTTGGCATGGTGTGAAAGTGGAACCTGTAACCTTGTGACACTATGTTTAAGACCCATTTGTCCTGGGTGATTAGGTGCCAGTTTTGAGAAAAAAAGTGCTAGTTTTCCCTCTAAAGGAGCTGCCAGAAGATAAGTGCTTGGCGCTGGCAGGGGGAAGTCATTGGGACTGCTTTCTGTATTGCTGTAATTTGTCATTCTGCTTTTGGAGGTAGAAGCATCCCATTGTTTAGACCTGTATGAGCCTTGGGGCTGGGATCTGCCTTCTAGGGCATCTGTATCTGCCTCTGTGGCCTGACACTGGAAAGGACCAATTCTTTGTAGGCCAGTGTTTGCTAAATCTTGGAGGCTGTACCTGTAAGAAATCCTTGACTGTTTGCATAGATTTGGCTTTGTCCTCCATTTTCTTCAACACCTCTTCTGCTTTAACACCAAACAAGGTATCATGCTGTAATGGAGCATCTAATAATTTTGCTTTAACATGATCAGGCAGATTCTGTTCCTTTAACCAAGCATGCCTCCTAATGACAGAACCCGTAACAGCGGCTCTGCAGGAGGCCTCCAAAGAATCAAAACCGCATTGTAAAGTATGCTTTCCAACTTGTTCAGCTGCTGCATGCAATAAATCCTACATTTCTTTATTTTCTGCACATTCAGAATGTCAACATTTTCTGTTTAAGCAGTGACATAATGTATTGCTGATATTTAAGCATGTGAAACTGACAATTTAAAGCCCTTATAGCCAAGGTAGCAGAAGTGTAAATCTTCATCTGTCCAGTGCTCTGGAATCTGTCAGAGGGGGTAGGGTTTTTTGCAGTGGAAGCCTTGACCCCCCCCCCCCTTGGGACCCTGAGAGAGAGTTTCTGGGTCAGCAGCAGGGTTTTTAAAAAGAAATTTGTGGGAGTCTGGGGCCCTGTAGTATCTGTCTGGCTTAACCAGAGCTAGAGGTAAGGAGCCTGGAGTCAGACTGGACTCTGAAAATACATCTACAATGTCTAGCACAGGTGGAATAGCCAGGGGCCTGTGCTGAGGAAGTAAAAGGAAGTCTCTGAGCATTTTCTTAGATTCTGAATAATCTTGGCTCTCACAGTGGAAATGCTCCCTCATGGTATGCAGTGTTTCCCCAAAAGAATAATCCTCAGGATTAGAAGCTGAGGGGATAGATTCTTCAGCATCAGAATGCTCATAAGGAGGAAGACTATTCCTGATCAGAAGAGGAATCAGATAAAATGGAAACCTGATCTGAAGATTCATATTCTACCTCTTGCCTAGACCTCTTGTCAGGAGGGGGATGAGAACCCCTGATCAAAGTAATTGGGTCTTTGGCCATTTTGAGCATCTGTTTTATAGGATTGGAGGCCTGTCCATGGGGCTGTTGTACTTGTTTCTTTGTCTTTAAAACTGCTTTAGTCTTTGCCACTGTAGCTGAAGTAGTTTTAACATATAATTGTGTAGGTCTGAAAAGGCCCTCAGCAGATGCCTGCTCAGCACCTCTGGACCCATCTGAGGGAATGGTTTCCGAAGGTCCAATACCTTGAGTTTCTGTAGGCCTGGTTGACTCCACGTGGGTGTCGGTATCGGCCTGCGGCTCTAAAGTAGCGGTTATCAGGGGCTGCAAAAGCGCCTCACTGAGAACCGGCAACTGGCCTAGAAGAAGCCTTGTCGTCGGTTTTGGACCTCGGATGCCTGTCCTCTTTTTCCTTGCGTTTTATTGTAAACTCCAGTAGTTGGCTGTTCCGACAACATTATATAATTAAATCTTCTGCCAAAGTAATGAAATGCAAAATCGTACCAACGCTTAACAGTGCGTTGGTTAAATCTAGCACAAAACGGACAATTAGCAACGTCATGGTCAGGGCCTAGGCAAGGAATGCAGTAAGAATGAAAATCCTTATGAGGTATTTGCTTCCCACAAGAAATACAATTATTAACCTTTTCTGACTTCGGTCTGGAGCAAGAAAAGTTTCCCCAACGGGGTACTTAGCTTTTAATGAAGACTTCGGATCTGAAATTCGAGCTTGAAAATCTCAAGAGTCGGCCGACCGGCACTTACGAACTGCTTTTGCTTCGAGCACCATGCGGCAAGACAGACTGAAGAAAATGGCGTTGGCTGCATCTTTTATACCCCTGGTGCACTGACGTCAGGGAGGAGGCGACAGCAACCGACGCCGGACCTAGACTTTGGAATTCAGGACGACTGCAGGTAGCCTGCCAGCAGGATAACAAAATTGTAATGACTGCAACAGTGAAACACGATGAACATCATGCAGCCGACGCCATTATCTTCAGTTTTTCTTGCCCCAGATGTCAGGTGCCCCCCCAAATAGGGAACAAAAAAAAATATCTTGTATATATATATATATATATATATATATATATATATATATATATATATATATATATATATATATATAAATATATATATATATATATATATATATATATATATATATATATATATATATATATATATATATATATATATATATATATATATATATATATATATATATATTTATATATATATATATATTTATATATATATATATATATATATATATATATATATATATATATAAAAATATATATATATATATATATATATATATATATAAATATATATATCTATATATATATATATATATATAGATATATCTATATATATTCATAGGTTCATAGGTTCATACTAGGCTATCTGCCCAAGGGCATTTATAAGCCTAGCCCATAGTTATGTGGCTTTCGCCACCCCTTTAGTTTGAATAAAAACTATGCCTATCATTTTGCTGTGCCTCTGTCAAGCAGTGACACTGAAGTAATCCCTGGGGTATATCTGCAATCTCCCATCCATTGGTCAAGATTTCCTCTTGAACAAGGCCAGAGAGGTGCTCTGCCTCACATGTACCGGGATTTTGTTCCACAGCATAGGGAGTCTCTGGGTGATGAATCTGTCCCTCCAGCACGTTCTATTTATAACCGTGTCAAGGTTTAAGTCTCCCGCCCTTGTGGTTCTGAGGGATCTAGATTTTTTGAGGTTAAGCATATTCATCAAATCTGGGTTTGACATGGCCTTATATGTCAGGCACAGGTCACCTCTGAGCAAGCGGTATGAGACTGAATAGAGCTGGAGTTCTTTCAGTCGGGCAGCATAAGACATATTTTTGAGACCCTTTATCCTTTTGGTGAGGAACTTTTGGGGCCTTTCAAGCTGCAGCAGGTGTCTGGTCAGATACATTCGAACGGGCATTGTACTCAATCATAGGTCTAATGAGTGATGAGTACAGGGGGACGATGACCTCCCTTGATCTAGATGTGAATCCCTTCATGATCAGGTGGGCGATATAGAAGGTTTTCCTAACTACTTTAGCAACATGAGTGTCAAACGAAAGGCTACTGTCAACCTGGGTCCCCAGATCCATGATGACTTTCTGTGCTCAGTGGATTGCCACCTATATGGTAGCTAGGGGTAACCTTGTTTTTCCCGAAGGGTATGACTATGCATTTTTTGGCGTTTAACTTCAGGCCATGGCTCTGGCACCATTTATCCGTTTCTGTGAGGCCCTTCTGGAGGATATCTGTGTCAGATGTGTTTTCGACTATGGCACCCAGTTTGCAGTCATCTGCAAACTTGGTCAGCCATAACCCTCCTGTGTTTGCTTGTACTTCAGAAAAGTAGATGCCGAACAAGAGTGGACCCAGGACTGAGCCCTGTGGGACACCACTTGTGACAGGCTGAGTCTGACATGGCTCCAGCAACTCTGACCCTGTGGGTTCTGTCACTTAGCCAGTTTGCAACCCATCTTGTGATGTATGGGTTTACATTCAAGCTGATGAGTTTTTCGATGATACCTGAGTGGGGTATTGTGTCGAAGGCCTTTGCCAGGTAGAGGTAGGCTGTATGGACTGCCTTTCCCTCATCAATGGCCTTGGTGACTGTCAACCAAGTTTAAGAGGCAGGATCTGCCTTTGACAAAGCCAAACTGGGTTGGATCCAAAGTCTGCAAGTTCCCTATGTCTTTATTTATGAGTTCCATTATGATCCTCTCCATGGCTTTGCAGATAAGGCTTGTCAAGCTAATGGGGCGGTAATTTCCAGGGTCTGTGGAGGCACCACCCTTATGAAGTGGGACCACAGACGCTGTGCGCCACTCCTTGGGTACGTATCCTGAGGTGAGGCTAAGATTAAACAGCTGTCCTAACTGTGGGTTTAATTCCTCGTTGAGTTCGTGAAGCACACAGCCGGGGACACCATCCGGTCCCATGGATGCTGTGTTTTTTGCCTTAGTGAGGGCAGTTCTCACCTGGGCGTTGGAGATGTTTGGGGGGGCTACAATCCTCTGGAATAGATATCTCTCCTTTGGGGAGGGGAGTTTGCACTGAACCTGTCAGCCAGTATGTTGGCAATGTGTGTAGGTTCAGTAATTTTCACATCATTTTGAACTAATTCTGAGCATATCTGGGAGATTCCTCCTAGGTTTCTAACATAGCTAAAGAAGGCCTTATGATTCTCTTTAGAGTCCTTGGCGATTTTTCTCTCAAAATTTGCCTTGGATGATTTTATGAGAGCTCTTAGTTTTTTTACTTATAATGATCAAAGGTGTCTTACCTTTCAAGGATTTTGCTCTATCTTGTAGTAGCTTCCTCCTTTTGTTGTAGAGCTTGTTTATGGCTGGGGTCCATGCCTTTGGTACAGAGAGTCTTAGTTTTGTTTGGGATTGCCTGATCCATGCAGTCCTGTAGGTGCTGGTAGAAGGCATTTGTAAGTGATTCAGCGGTTTGAGTAATGTTTACCACTGGCTCAGGGGCCTTAAAGGAGACCACACTAGTTTTTAGAAGTGTGAAATCGGCTTTTGAGAAGTTTTTCACTGTGGTCTTTTTTGTTTCAGGTGGGGGCGGGATGAGGACCTCCAGCGAGATTAGTTTATGATCTGATCTCACCAGTGAGGGGTATACTTCCTGTGTTGAACATTTTGATCCCATGTTCGTGATGATGAGATCAAGTATGTTTTCTCCTCTTGTGGGGATGGTGACTAGTTGTTCCATGGCATTTGAGTTTATGAACTCCAGGAATCTTTGGGTTAGAGTGTTCGGGCTTGAGTAGTGTTCCCAGTCTATATTAGGGTAGTTGAAGTCACCTAGTATGATGGTGTTTGGAGATACATTTATCCCTCCAATGTTTTCAGGAAGGCCATGTGAGGTTCCTGAGTTTGAGAGGGTGGCCTGTAACATGCTACAAATTGCAGAGCAGTCTTGCCTATGGTTAATTGCACCTGGATGGTCTCCGATGCATCGCGCGTTGCCACCAACCTTGAGGTGTGGGTGTCCTTTATGAATATGGACACCCCTCCTTTCTTGGTGTTGTCCGGATTTTGGGGCGGAACGCATGATATGAGGTGAAACCTGTTAGTGCTGGGGTGCTCTCAGGAGCCTTGAACCAGGTTTCTGTCACAGCACAGACATCGATGTTCTCCATATTGAGAAGGGCCTCGAGTGCGTGCATCTTGAGAATGAGACTTCTGGCATTGAGCAGCATTACCCTTAGTTTTTTCCCTTTTGGTGTTCTAGGGTGGTAGGTTTAGAATTTGAGCCTTGCCTAAAAAGGCACTATGGGAGTGGCAAGAGCCTTTGCCAATATCCGAAGCCCAGGGTGACAGGTGCAAGCCGTCCTCATGAAGCAGCGTGGCTTGTCCAGCATGTCATCCCAGGCAGACAGACATTGAATCCTTTGAATGACACCAGAATTTAAGCCAATTATTAAAGCTGATCATCTTATCACTGTATTGTGGCATCATTCTAGGTGAAGGTAGGATACTGCTCAAGGTCAGGGTCATACCTGCCTGGGCTACATAATCAGAGAGCTCCTCGATGTCCCTTTCATGTAGTCCAAGGAGGTACGCCTCAGGTCGTTGACACCAGCGTGGACAATGACTGAGTCACTTGTACCTGCTGTTGAGAGACCTGAGTGCTTGCGTTATGTGGCGGATTCTAGCTCCCGACAGGCAGCTTACTGTGACCTTCTCTTTACTCAGTCTGGTGAGCGGGACGTCAGTGTGTCTGACTATGGAATCACCAATGACAAGTGTGTCTGGCATTTTGTCTGGCCTTAAGGGCTGTGACTGTTTGACACTCTGACTGTGTGGTCTATGTGTTGCATGTGTTGGGTCGTGAGGTGGTAGTTGTTTGGGTGTCTGCTTTGGTGGCCTCTGCTGTTTTGGTAAATTTTTGATCAGAGCCTCCAAGTATGTCTGTGTGAGTATGTGTATGATTTGAAGTTGTGATGGTACCATGTGTGACTGGGTATGTATTGTGTGTGGTTACCTTCTCCTCCTGTCTGGTCTTGCCAGTACTATGTTGAGAGAGCTCAGCCTCCAGTTTGGCCGTATAGTTGCATCTCTCGCATGTATTTGTGTTTTGTGGGAGAAGGAGAGGATTGTCTGTGTACATGAGGCAATTGTAACATTGCCTCAATATTCCCAGGTTCACCAGTTGAGCTGGAGAGGACACTAGCAACTGATCCCTCGACATACTAGAAGTAGTAGATAAAGAGACTTTCAAAGGACTCCGGGGGAAGTGGGTTTTAGGCTGGTGGGGTACTACCTATAATAAGAGTGCTTTATCAAGGTGCAAGTACTGTAGGAGTAAGTGCTAGGCTTTACAGATAGAGAATAGTCTACTTGGGAATCAAGTAGAGATGAACTTTTCAGTTATAGGATATGCTGGTTAGATCAGCAGTACAGCTCGAGGAAGGTAGTTCTAAGGAAAATTGGAAGAGTGGAATTTAGATGGCCCAAATAGTTTAACCTTGTTTAACCGCTGCTCTTGTGTGCAACAGTGGTAACTCCGTGCTAAATCGCGCACGCTTAGCGTGTTTTATAGCAGGGGCTGAAGGGAGCTAGGAATTGGCCCAAACGACCAATGGACTACTAGTTTCTGGCTGAAACTTCACCAAATCGGACAAAAGGGGCTCAGTGCTTCCCACTCCCACTGGTAAGCAAAGAAACTTCCTCCTTCCTAATAAGGCAATGGATCAGTAACAGGAACTAAAAACAAAGCCCAGGGATCAGCAACTCTGAAACTGGACTACTCTAGTTCAGTAAGGCGGGAAAACAAGAGATTTTTTTGTTTTATTACAGAGACAAGCAAAAAACAGACAGTAAATGCTATAAATGCTGTAAATCGGCTAGCACACTTTAGTGTGTAGCCTACAGAAACAATTTGCAACAATTAGTAACTTAAAGTGCAATAAACAGTGTAAAATGCAGAAATCACTTAAAGTAGCAGTCAAACAGGCGAAATGCAGTCGCTAGCTTAATAACAGTGGGAAAGCCACAAAAATACTTATATCTGGTAGAAAGTCACTCTTTTAGCTCTCTGCTGCTTGGATCACTCTGCAGGCCACCACGAGGATCTGTGCTGAGTTGGTACAAGCTGGAAAACGCGTGTTTAGCGTGTTTTATAGCAGGGGGCTGAAAGGAGCTAGGAACTGGCCCAAAACGACCAATGGGCTACTAGTTTCTGGCTGAAACTTCACCAAATCGGACAACCTCAAATCATACACATAAACACACAAAGACATACTCGGAGGCTCTGATCAAAAATCTACCAAAACAGCAGAGGCCACCAAAGCAGACACCCAAACAACCACCACCTCAGAACACAACACCTGCAACACATAGACCTCACAGTCAGAGTGTCAAACAGTCACAGCCCTTAAGGCCAAACACAATGCCAGACACACTAGTCATTGGTGACTCCATAGTCAGACACACTGACGTCCCGCTCACCAGACTGAGTAAGGAGAAGGTCACAGTAAGCTGCCTGTCGGGCTAGAATCCGCCACATAACGCAAGCACTCAGGTCTCTCAACAGCAGGTACAAATATGATTCAGTCATTGTCCACGCTGGTGTAAACGACCTGAGACGTACCTCCTTGGACTACATGAAAAGAGACATTGAGGAGCTCTCTGATTATGTAGCCCAGACAGGTATGACCCTGACCTTGAGCAGTATCCTACCTTCACCAAGAATGATGCCACAATACAGAGATAAGATGATCAGCTTTAACAATTGGCTTAAACACTGGTGTCATTCAAAGGGGATCCAGTGTCTGTCTGCCTGGGATGACCTGCTGGACAAGCCACGCTGCTTCGCAAGGGACGGCTTGCACCTGTCACCCCTGGGATTCCGGATATTGGCAAAGGCTCTTGCCACCCCCATAGTGCCTTTTTAGGCAAGGCTCAAATTCTAAACATACCACCCTAGAACACAAAAAAGGAAAAAAACTAAGGGTAATGCTGCTCAATGCCAGAAGTCTAAATCTCAAAATGCACGCACTCGAGGCCCTTCTCAGTATGGAGAACATCGATGTCTGTGCTGTGACAGAAACCTGGTTCAAGGCTCCTGAGAGCACCCGCGCTATCAGGTTTTACCTCATATCATGCGTTCCGCCCCAAAATCTGGACAATACCAAGAAAGGAGGGGGTATCCATATTCATCAAGGACACCCACACCTCAAGACTGGTGGCAACGCGATGCATCGGAGACCATCCAGGTGCAATTAACCATAGGCAAGACTGCTCTGCAAATTGTAGCATGTTACAGGCCACCCTCACAAACTCAGGAACCTCACATGGCCTTCCTGAAAACACTAGAGGGGATAAATGTATCACCAAACACCATCATACTAGGTGACTTCAATTACCCTAATATAGACTGGGAACACTACTCAAGCCCAAACACCCTAGCCCAAAAGTTCCTGGAATTCATAAACTCAAATGCCATGGAACAACTAGTCACCATCCCCACAAGAGGAGATAACATACTTGATCTCATCATCACGAACATGGGAGCACAATGTTCAACACCGGAGGTGTACCCCTCACTGGTGAGATCAGACCACAAACTAATCTCGCTGGAGGTCCTCATCCGACCGCGACCTGAAATAAAAAAGACCACAGTAAAGAACTTCTCAAAGGCCGACTTCACACTTCTAAAGACTAGTGTGGTCTCCTTTAAGGCCCCCGAGCCGGCGGAAAACAGTACTCAAGCCGCTGAATCACTTACAAATGCCTTCTACCAGCACCTGCAGGACTGCATGGATAAGGCAATCCCAAGCAAAACAAAGACTCTTTGTACCAAAGGCAAGCATCCAGTCTGGTGGACCCCAGCCATAAACAAACTCTACAACAAAAGGAGGAAGCTACTACAAGATAGAGCAAAATCCTTAAAAGGTAAGACACCCTTGATCACTATAAGTAAAAAACTAAGAGCTCTCATAAAATCATCCAAAGCAAATTTCGAGAGAAAAATAGCTAAAGACTCAAAAGACAATCATAAGGCCTTCTTTAGCTATGTTAGAAACCTGGGAGGAAACTCCCAGATATGCTCAGAGCTAGTTCAAAATGATGTGAAGATTACTGATCCTACAGACATTGCCAACATACTGGCTGACAGGTTCAGTGCAAACTTCTCCCCCAAAAGGAGAGATATCTATACCAAACGATTGCAGCCCCCAAACATCTCCAGCGCCCAAGTGAGAACTGCTCTCCAAAGCTAAAACACAGCATCCATGGGACCTGATGGTGTCCCCGGCTGTGTGCTCCATGAACTCAATGAGGAATTAAACCCACAGCTAGGACAGCTGTTTAATCAAAGTCTTACCTCTGGATACACTCCAGGAGTGGCGCACTGCAACTGTGGTACCACTTCACAAAGGCGGTGCCTCCACCGACCCTGGAAATTACCGCCCATTAGCTTGACAAGCCTTATCTGCAAAGCCATGGAGAGGATCATAATGGACCTCATAAATAAAGACATAGCGAATTTGCAGACTTTGGATCCAACCCAGTTTGGCTTTGTCAAAGGCAGATCATGCCTTTTAAACTTGGTTGACTTTTTCAAACAGTCACCAAAGCCATTGATGAGGGAAAGGCAGTCCATACAGCCTACCTCGATCTGGCTAAGGCCTTCGATACAATACCCCATTCGGTATCATTGAAAAACTCATCAGCTTAAATGACAACCCATACATCACAAGATGGGTTGCAAACTGGCTGAGTGACAGAACCCACAGGGTCAGAGCTGCTGGCGCCATGTCAGACTCAAAGCCTGTCACAAGTGGTGTCCCACAGGGCTCAGTCCTGGGCCCACTCTTGTTTGGCATCTACTTTTCCAAGTACAAGCAAACACAGGAGGGTTATGGCTGACAAAGTTTGCAGATGACTGCAAACTGGGCCATAGTAGAAAACACATCTGACACAGATATCCTTCAGAAGGGTCTCACAGAAACGGATAACTGGTGCCAGAGCCACGCCTAAAGTTAAATGCCAAAAATGCATAGTCATACCCTTCGAAAAACAAGGTTACCCTAGCTACCAAATAGGTGGCAATCCACTGAGCACAGAAGAAGTTATCAGGGACCTGGGGACCCAGGTTGATAGTAGTCTGTCATTCGACACCCATGTAGCTAAAGTAGTTAGGAAGACCTTCTACATTGCCCACCTTATCATGAAGGGATTCTCATCTAGATCAAGGGAGGTCATAGTCTCCCTTTACTCATCACTCATCAGACCAATGATTGAGTACAATGCCCCATTCGAATGTATCTGACCCGACACTTGCAGCAGCTGGAGAGGCCACAAAGTTCCTCACCAAAAGGATAAAGGGTCTCAAAAATCTGTCCTATGCTGCCCGACTGAAAGAACTCCAGCTCTATTCAGTCGCCATCGCTTGCTCAGAGGTGACCTTTGCCTAACATACAAGGCCATGTCAAACCCAGATTTGATGAATATGCTTCACCTCAAAAATCTAGATCCATCAGAGCCACAAGGGCGGAGACTTAAACCTTGACACGCTATTAATAGGACGTGCTGGAGGGATAGATTCATCACCCAAAGACTCCCTATGCTGTGGAACAAAATCCCGGTACATGTGAGGCAGAGCACCTCGCTGGCCTTGTTCAAGAGAAATCTTGACCAATGGATGGGAGATCGCAGATATACCCCAGGGATTACCTCAGTGTCACTGCTCGACAGAGGCACAGAAAAATAATGGGTATAGTTCCCCATACTAAAGGGGTGGCCTAAGCCACAAAACGATGGGCTAGGCTTGTAAATGCCCTCGGGCAGATAGCCTAGTATGAACCTATGAACCTATGAACCTATAAAAAGGCCGCTCAGTGCTTCCCACTCTCACTGGTAAGCAAAGAAACTTCCCTCCCTCCTAATAAGGCAATGGATCAGTAACAGGAACTAAAAACAAAGCCCAGGGATCAGCAACTCTGAAACTGGACTACTCTAGTTCAGTAAGGCAGGAAAACAAAAGATTTTTTTTTTTTTTTTTTTTTTTTTTTTTTTTTTGTTACAGAGACAAGGAGAAAAACAGACAGTAAATGCTATAAAAACAATTCACATGCAGTGCAAGCTGGCACACTTGAGTATGTATCAATATTAGTCCACACACAGTATGAAAAAAATGTAATTAAATTAAAAAGGACTAAAAGCAAGTGCAGAAAGGGTTTATTAGATAGAATGCGGTAAAGAGATGGGACTGGGGGAGTGTCCTAGATCAAATCTACAGTGGGGCGGGCACTGCAAAAGCCACCAAATTTAAACTACATCCAAGAACAGGGAGGGGGGGGTGGGGAAGACAGTTTCATATATATATATATATATATATAAATATATATATATATATATAAACTGCAATATATATCTATATATATTTATCTATAGATGTATATATATATATATATATATATATATATATATATATATATTTATCTATATATACATATATATATATATATATATAAATAAATAAAAGCAATTGTAGCAACATAAACTTTACCTTCATCTAAAAGCAAATACACCACAAAGGCTTTAGAATATAGTGAAGGGAAGAGAAGTTCTAGAAAAAAAGGGGATGGCGGGTGGGTAACCTGGACAGCAAAGTACAGTTTTGTACCTACCATAAATGTAGATGTTCGAGGATCCACATTGCTGCAGTCCTAACTATTGGGGGTAGTCCGCTGTCCAGTCGGCCCGAATACCAAAGTATACAGCTGACGTCGGTCACGGCGCATTAGACTGACGTCAGTACGTCAGGGTACTAATGCGCATGACCGACGTCATATCCTCAGTCTTTTCTTGCCCCAGATGTCAGAAGACCCTAAAAAGACAAGGCCAAAACCAAACACTCCAAACATACCTGCACCAAAAATATATACAATATATACAAAAGTACCAGAATAAAACCTCACCTACACAACCACCCCTAAACACAGAGGGGAAGGAGGGAGGGTAAATTGGACTGCAGCAATGTGGATCCTCGAACATCTACATTTATGGTAGGTACAAAACTGTACTATGTTCTTCATTCCACATTGCTGCAGTCCTAACTATTGGGTAGAATCCCAAAGCAGAGGTAAGGGAGGCTGGCAAATCATAAGGAAGCAGGAGCTGATAACATGCCTTGCAAAATAGCTGTGGCAAAACCAGCCCTAGACTTAGAGTAGAGAGGAAGGTGGTAATGCTTAGAGAAAGTATGCACTGAACTCCAAGTAGCTGCCTCCAAAATATCCTTAGTAGCCACCCCCCTGAGAAATGCTGTTGAAGTGGCAGTAGCCCTAGTGGAATGAGGCCTAATCCCAGCTGGAATCTCCTTGCCATGATGGGAATAACAAAATGCAATGCAAAATCCAATCCACCTAGAAATAGTTTGTTTTGACACAGGCTTGCCCTGCGAACTCAAAGCAAAAGAAACAAACAACTGCTGAGACTGCCTAAAATCCTTAGTCCTGCTTAAATAATAACGCAATTGCCTGTGTACATCTAAAGTGTGCAAAATCTTTTCCCCTTTATTTTGGGGATCTGCATAGAAAGTAGGCAAATGAATAGTTTGGTTTAAAGCCACACTAGAAACCACCTTAGGCATAAAGGAAGGATTAGTACGTAATGATACCCTATCCTTATGAAAAATCAAGAAAGGCTCAACCGCCATAAGGGCCTGTAACTCAGAAACCCTTCTTGCAGAAGTAATGGCCAACAAAAAAGCAGTCTTCCATGACAAGTATTTCAGTTCAGCAGTAGCCATGAGGCTCAAAAGGTTGTAGAGTAAGTTTCTCCAACACAAAATTGAGATCCCAAGCAGGAGTAGGAGCTCTACGTGGGGGTCTTATATTCTTTGCCCCTCTAAGAAATTGCTTGAACAAAGGATGTGAAAACAATGGTGGGTCACAATCATAGTGAGCTGAAATTGCTGCAGCATGAATCTTAATGGAAGAGAAAGACAAACCTTTGTCCAATAACTCAGTAAGATATTGAAGAGCCACACTCAAATTAGGCTCAGAAATCTCCAAATTCTTTGCTGCAGTCCAAAATAAAAATCTCTTCCATTTTTCATACACTTTCCTTGTACTAGGTCTTCTGGCTTCCATAATCACATTTAAAACTTGTTGAGGAAGTTGAGACCTGCTATCTTTCAAAACAGAATATGCCAGGCTGTTAGATGAAGAGATTGAAGCTTGACATTGAGCAGATGACCGTCCCTCTGAGACAACAGGTGTGGAATCAAGGGTAAAGGCCATGGAGGCTTCTTTACCAGACTCCTCAGTAATGGGTACCAGTGCTGCCAAGGCCAATCCGGAGCTATTAAAATCATCCTTGGCTTGTCTTGTCTGACCTTTAGAAGCACCTTTGGGAGAAGAGGCAGAGGTGGAAAAGCATACACATGAAGATTTTTCCAACTGAAAGAAAGAGCATCCACTTTCCAAGCTGTGTGATGAAATCCCTTCGTGCAAAACTTTGGCAGCTGGTGGTTTAGTGGAGAAGCGAACAGATCTATGTCTGGAGTTCCCCATGACACTGTCAATTTTTGAAATGCATGAAGATCCAGTTTCCACTCGTGGGGATCCATGATTTGTCTGCTTAACACATCTGCTAAGGAGTTCTGTGCTCCCGGCAGAAACCTTGCCTGAAGAGTTAGTTGCAAGCTGAGCGCAGTCTCCCATAAAATCATTGCTTGCCTGCACAATGGGTAAGAATGTGTTCCCCCTTGTTTGTTGATGTACCACATGACAGTTGTGTTGTCTGTTAGAATCAACACCTGCCCTGGAAGAAGTAACTCCTTGAAAGCCATTAATGCAAACTGGACTGCTAACATCTCTTTCATGTTGATATGTAGATGCTGTAGTCTGGCAGGCCACTTGTCTTGTATCCACTTTCCATTTAGATGAGCTCCCCAAGCAATGTCTGAGGCATCTGTCGTTAGAATCTGACTTGCCTCTGGCCGGGTCACAGAGAGTCCCTTGTTTAGGTGACATTCCTGAGCCCACCACAAAAATTCCTTTTGAATGCAAGGTATTATTTGAATGACAGTGTCCAAATCCTGGCAGTGCTGTGTCCATAGATTTTTGAGATACCATTGTAGCTTCCTCATATGCAGTTTGGCATTGGGAAGCACCAGAATACAAGATGCCATGAACCCTAAGGCTTGAAGGACTGTCCTTGCAGTCAGCCCGGACTGAAGAGATAGTTGATGGAAGTAACTGGAAAGATTCTTTTGTTTGTCCGGGGTTAAAAAGGCCATCTGGGCTGCTGTATTCAGTCTCACACCCAGAAAGCACATGTCTTGAGAGGGTACTAGACTGGACTTTATTTCGTTCACAGAATACCCTAGGCATCTTAGCACTGCTATGACATATTCCAAATGCTGTAGAAGGTCTTCCTTTTCTTGAGCCAGAATCAGGCAGTCGTCCAAATAAGGATAGATTTGAATTCCTTTTAGCCTGAAGTAAGCTATCACTGGAGCCAGAACCTTTGTGAATACTCTGGGCGCAGTAGATAAGCCAAAGGGCAATGCAGAGAACTGATAATGAGAATTTCCAGCTTGAAAACGCAGATATTTCCTGCAACTTAGTGTTATAGGCACATGAAGGTAAGCTTCCTTGAGATCTAAAGTTACCATCCAGTGATCTTTGCCCAGCAGAGGTAAAAGCTGTTGTAACGTCAACATTTTGAACTTGGGAATGTCCAGATAAGTGTTGAGGATAGATAAATCCAAAATTGGTCTCCACGTGTTCCCCTTCTTTGGTACTAGGAACAGGCGAGAATAAAATCCTAGGCCCCTTTCTGGCACAGGAACTGACTGAATGGCCCCTATTTGGAGCAACAGAGAAATTTGCCTGTGAGCCTCTGTTCTTTGTAGAGGAGGAATGTCTGGCATGCCTTTGAAAGGAGGCAAGGTATGGAAATAAAACCTGTAACCGTGGTAAATGATATCCAGAACCCATCTGTCTTGGGTAATTAAATCCCAATTTTCTTTGAAAAGAGACAGCCTTCCTCCCAGAGGTGCTGCCAGGCGGGAATGTACTGGCAGCTGAAAAGGCAGGTCATTGGGTCTGCTTACGAAAGGACTGACCCCTGCCTTCACCAGAAGTCTGAGCAGGTGAACTCCCTGTCCTAGGCCTAAAAGAACCTTGAGCTCTGCCCCTACCACGTCTAGACCTACCCCTAGACTGGGAATCATAAGCAGGATAAGTCCACCCCTTAGTAGGCCAATTTCTACTAAACTTCGGAGGCTGCACCTGCAAAAAATCCTTAACAGTTTGCATAGACTTAGCCTTGTCCTCCATTTTCTTTAAAACTGCTTCCACAGGCGAACCAAACAACACATCAGACTGTAAAGGAGCATCCAAAATCCTTGTCTTAACATGCTCAGCTAAGTTCTGATCTCTCAACCAGGCGTGCCTACGAAGAACAGAACCAGTAGCAGCCACCCTCGAGGAGGCCTGCACAGCATCAAAACCACACTGCAAGGAATGCTTTCCCACTTGTTCAGAAACATGAACTAAATCCTGCAACTCTTTACACTCAATACCTTCAGCCAGAGCATCCACCTTAGACTTCAATTGTGAAAGGAGATAATTCTGATATTTTAACATATGAAACTGACAATTCAACGCCCTCATGGCTAAAGTGGAAGAAGTGTACACTTTCTTTCCCCATCTATCCAAAGCCCTTGCCTCTTTATCAGGAGGAACAGGATTTTTAACAACAGAGGCCTTCACACCTTTAGGCCCCTGAGAGACAGTTTCCGGGTCTGCCCTAGGACTCTTAAACAGATACTTATGAGCTTCAGGCACCCTATAGTACCTATCCGGTTTAACTGGGGCAGGAGGCAGAGAATCAGGATTCAGGGAAGCCTCTGCAAAAACATCTTCCACCACATTCAGAACAGGAGGTATAGCTAAAGGCCTATGCTGGGGTAAAAACAAGAATTCCCTAAGCCTCTTTCTGGAATCAGACAAATCTTGACCTTCCCATTTAAAATTCTCCCTCATGGAATGCAGTCTCTCTGAAAATGAAAAATCCTCAGGAGGAGAAGCTGAAGGAGTAGAATCATCCACATAAGAATCAGAATAAGGAGGATACTCCTGCAAGTCTTCAGCCGAAGACTCAGAAGCCTCCGAACATTGCTCAAAACTCTCAAACTCAGGTTCCACCCTAGGCCTCTTATCAGCAGGGGGCATAGAACCTCTAATCATTGTAATCAAATCCTCTGCCATTTTTAACATATGCTTCTTAGGCAAAGACCCTGAAACACTCGGAGAAACCCCCACTGAAGCTAAAGTAGGCCTGCCTCTTAAAGAAGCCTTGGCAACAGAAGGCGAGGCCCTAACCACCTTAGGAAGAGAGGGAAGAACAGCCACCTGAGAAGCCCCTTCAGCCTGGCCTACTTCCTGAGAGGACACATCCTGTAACAGTAAAGTTTCTCCCTGAGACTCCAAAGAAACTCCTGGCAGAACCTCCGGCTCCACTGAGCCTTCTAAAGAACCGACGTCCGGGACTGTCGGTTCTTCCACTCTAGGCTTCGCTGCTTTGTCCTTGCGCTTTTTGGCTGAAGCGGGCGTCGGAGCATCCAACGGCATTTTATAATTACAACGCTTCCCAAACACTAACCTGGCACAGTCTAACCTTCTCTTAATAGTGCGTTTGTTAAATCTAGCACAAGAGCGGCATCCAACAACGTCGTGCTCAGGCCCTAAACAAGGTATACACAAAGTATGGTAATCCCTATGAGGTATCTGTTTCCCACAAGAAATACAGTTATTCACTTTTTCTGACATCCGGTTAAATACTGAGGCAAGAAAAAACCAAAATATTCCCCAACGGGGTACTTAGCCAACTTTGATTCGGTCTGAAACTCTGACTTCAGAAACTTTCAGAACGCCAACCTGCACTCGCAAAAAGTACAGTTTTGTACCTACCATAAATGTAGATGTTCGAGGTTCCCATTGCTGCAGTCCTTACTATTGGGTATAGTCCGCATCCAGTCGGCCCGAATACCAGAGTATAAGGCTGACGTCGGTCAGGGCGCATTAGACTGACGTCAGTACGTCAGGGTACTAATGCGCATGACCGACGCCATATCCTCAGTCTTTTCTTGCCCCAGATGTCAGAAGACCCTAAAAAGACAAGGCCCAAAATACCTGCACCAAAAATATGTACAAGATATACAAGAACATATACAAAAAATATAAGCATGAAACCTCACCTACACAACCACCCCTAAACACAGAGGGGAAGGAGGGAGGGTAAATTGGACTGCAGCAATGGGAACCTCGAACATCTACATTTATGGTAGGTACAAAACTGTACTATGTTCTTCGTTCCCCATTGCTGCAGTCCTTACTATTGGGTAGAATCCCAAAGCAGAGGTAAGGGAGGCTGGCAAATCATAAAGAAGGAGGAGCTGACAACATGCCTTGCAAAACAGCTGTGGCAAAACCAGCCCTAGACTTAGAGTAGATAGGAAGGTGATAATGCTTAGAGAAAGTATGCACCGAACTCCAAGTAGCTGCTTCCAAAATATCCTTAGTTGCCACCCCCCTTAGAAATGCTGTTGTAGTGGCAGCAGCCCTAGTGGAATGAGGCCTAATCCCAGCTGGAATCTCCTTGCCATGATGGGAATAACAAAATGCAATGCAAAAGCCAATCCACCTAGAAATAGTTTGTTTTGACACAGGCTTGCCCTCTTGAACTCAAAGCAAAAGAAACAAACAACTGCTGAGACTGCCTAAAATCCTTAGTCCTGCTTAAATAATAACGCAATTGCCTGTGTACATCTAAAGTGTGCAAAATCTTTTCCCCTTTATCTTGGGGGTCTGCATAAAAAGTAGGCAAATGAATAGTCTGGTTTAAAGCCACACTAGAAACCACCTTAGGCATAAAGGAAGGATTAGTACGTAATGATACCCTATCCTTATGGAAAATCAAAATGGCTCTACTGCCATAAGGGCCTGCAACTCAGACACCCTTCTTGCAGAAGTAATAGCCAACAGAAAAGCAGTCTTCCATGACAAGTATTTCAATTCAGCAGTAGCCGCAGGCTCAAAAGGTTGTAGAGTAAGTTTTTCCAACACAAAATTGAGATCCCAAGCAGGAGTAGGAGCTCTACGGGGGTCTTATATTCTTTGCCCTCTAAGAAACTGCTTGAACAAGGGATGTGAAAACAATGGTGGGTCACAATCATAGTGAGCTGAAATCGCTGCAGCATGAATCTTAATAGAAGAGAAGGACAAACCTTTGTCCAATAACTCAGTAAGGTATTGAAGAGCCGCACTCAAATTAGGCTCAGAAACCTGCAAATTCTTTGCTGTACTCCAAAATAAAAATCTCTTCCATTTTTCTGCGTACACTTTCCTTGTACTAGGTCTTCTAGCTTCCAGAATCACATTTAAAACTTGTTGAGGAAGGTGAGACCTGCTGTGTTTCAACACAGAATATGCCAGGCTGTTAGATGAAGAGAGTGAAGCTTGACATTGAGCAGATGACCATCCTGCTGAGACAATAGATGAGGAATCAGAGGCAAAGGCCATGGAGGCTACCTTACCAGACTCCGTAGTAGTGGGTACCAGTGTTGCCGAGGCCAATCTGGAGCTATCAAAATCATCCTTGGCCTGTCTTGTCTGACCTTTAATAGTACCTTCGGAAGAAGAGGTAGAGGAGGAAAGGCATACACATGAAGGTTTGTCCAACTGAAAGACAGAGCATCCACTTTCCAAGCTGTGTGATGAAACCCCTTTGTGCAATACTGTGGCAGCTGGTGGTTTAGTGGAGAAGCGAACAGATCTATGTCTGGAGTTCCCCAGGACACTGTCAATGTTTGAAATACATGAAGATCCAGTTTCCACTCGTGGGGATCCATGATTTGTCTGCTTAACACATCTGCTAAGGAGTTCTGTGCTCCTGGCAGAAACCTTGCCTGAAGAGTTAGTTGCAAGCTTAGCGCAGTCTCCCATAAAATCATTGCTTGCCTGCATAGAGGATAAGAATGTGTTCCCCCTTGCTTGTTGATGTACCACATGACAGTTGTGTTGTCTGTTAGAATCAACACCTGCCCTGGAAGAAGTAACTCCTTGAAAGCCATCAATGCAAACTGGACTGCTAACATCTCCTTCATGTTGATATGTAGATGCAGTAGTCTGGCAGGCCACTTGTCTTGTATCCACTTTCCATGTAGATGAGCTCCCCAAGCAAAGTCCGAGGCATCTGTCGTTAAAATCTGACTCGCCTCTGGCCGGGTCACAGAGAGTCCCTTGTTTAGGTGACATTCCTGAGCCCACCACAAAAATTCTATTTGAAGGCAAGGTATTATTTGAATGACAGTGTCCAAATCCTGGCAGTGCTGTGTCCATACATTTCTGAGATACCACTGTAGCTTCCTCATATGCAGTTTGGCATTGGGAAGCACCAGAATACAAGATGCCATGAACCCTAATGCTTGAAGGACTGTCCTTGCAGTCAGCACGGACTGATGAGATAGTTGATGGAAGTAAAGTGATAGACTCTGTTGTTTGTCCGGGGTTAAAAAGGCCATCTGGGCTGCTGTATTCAGTCTCACACCCAGAAAGCACATGTCTTGAGAGGGTACTAGACTGGACTTTATTTCGTTCACAGAATACCCTAGGCATCTTAGCACTGCTATAACATGTTCCAGATGCTGTACAAGGTCTTCCTTTGCTTGAGCCAGAATCAGGCAGTCGTCCAAGTAAGGATAGATTTGAATTCCTTGAAGCCTGAAGTAAGCTATCACTGGAGCCAGAACCTTTGTGAATACTCTGGGCGCAGTAGATAAGCCAAAGGGCAATGCAGAGAACTGATAATGAGAATTTCCAGCTCGAAACCGCAGATACTTCCTGCAACTCAGCCTGATAGGCACATGAAGGTAAGCTTCCTTGAGATCTAGAGTTACCATCCAGTGATCTTTGCCCAGCAGAGGTAAAAGCTGTTGTAATGTCAACATCTTGAACTTGGGAATGTCCAGAAAAGTGTTGAGGAGAGATAAATCCAAAATTGGTCTCCACGTGTTCCCTTTCTTTGGTACTAGGAACAGGCGAGAATAAAATCCTAGGCCCCTGTCTGATACAGGGACTGGCTGAATGGCCCCCATCTGGAGTAATTGAAAAACTTGCTTGTGAGCCTCTTTTCTTTGTGGAGGAGGAACGTCTGGCATGCCTTTGAAAGGGGGCATTGTATGGAAATAAAATCTGTAACCGTGGTGAATTATATCCAACACCCATTTGTCTTGAGTAATTAAATCCCAATTTGCTTTGAAAAGAGACAGTCTTCCTCCCAAAGGAGCTGCCAGACGGGAATCTACTGGCAGCTGAAAAGACAGGTCATTGGGTCTGTTTACGAAAGGACTGACCCCTGCCCTCACCAGAAGTCGGAGCAGGCGAACTCCCTGTTCTAGGCCTAAAAGAACCTTGAGCCCTGCCCCTACCACGTCTAGACCTACCCCTAGACTGAGAATCATAAGCAGGATATGTCCACCCCTTAGCCGGCCAATTTCTACTAAATTTCGGTGGCTGCACCTGCAAAAAATCTTTAACAGTTTGCATAGACTTAGCTTTGTCCTCCATGTTCTTTAAAACTGCTTCCACAGGCGATCCAAACAACACATCAGACTGTAAAGGAGCATCCAAAATCCTTGTCTTAACATGCTCAGCTAAATTCTGATCCTTCAACCAGGCATGCCTGCGAAGAACAGAACTAGTAGCGGCCACCCTCGAGGAGGCCTGTACAGCATCAAAACCACATTGCAAAGAATGCTTACCCACTTGTTCAGATACATGAACCAAATCCAGCAACTCTTTACACTCAACACCTCCTGCCAAAGCATCCACCTTAGATTTCAATTGTGAAAGGAGGTAATTCTGATATTTTAGCATGTGAAACTGACAATTCAATGCTCTCATGGCTAGAGTGGAAGAAGTATACACTTTCTTTCCCCACCTATCCAAAGCCCTTGCCTCTTTATCAGTGGGAACAGGATTTTTAACCACAGAAGCTTTAACACCTTTAGGCCCTTGAGAAATAGTTTCTGGGTCCGCCCTAGGACTCTTAAACAAATACTTATGAGCTTCGGGCACCCTATAATACCT
The DNA here is from genome assembly GCF_019279795.1 of Protopterus annectens. Taxonomy (NCBI): domain Eukaryota; kingdom Metazoa; phylum Chordata; order Ceratodontiformes; family Protopteridae; genus Protopterus; species Protopterus annectens. The sequence goes on along the minus strand of NC_056741.1, from coordinate 301,016,776 downwards.
ATCAGGTTTAACAGGAGCAGGAGGCAAAGAGTCAGGGTTCAGGGAAGCCTCTGCAAAAACATCTTCCACCACATTCAACACAGGAGGAATAGCTAAGGGCCTATGCTGGGGTAAAACAAGAATTCCCTAAGCCTTTTCCTGAATCAGAGTAATCCTGGCCTTCCCATTTAAAGTGCTCCCTCATGGAATGCAGAGTCTCTGAAAATGAGAAATCCTCAGGAGGAGTAGCTGTAGGAGTGGAATCATCCACATCAGAATCAGAATAAGTAGGATACTCCTGCAAGTCTTCCGCAGAAGACCCTGAAGCCTCTGAACACTGTTCAAAACAATCAAACTCTGGTTCCACCCTAGGCCTCTTATCAGGCCGGGCATAGAACCTCTAATCATAGTAATCAAATCGTCTGCCATTTTAAGCATATGTTTCTTAGGTACAGAACCCGAAATGCTAGGAGAAGCCCCCACTGAAGCTAAACTAGGCCTACCTCTCAAAGAAGTTTTGGCAACAGAAGGAGAGGCTCTAACTACCTTGGGAAGAGAGGGAAGAACAGTCACCTGAGAAGCCCCCTCAGCCTGGCCTACCTCCTGAGAAGGCACATCCTGTAACAGTAAAGATTCTGCCTGGGACTCCATGGAAACTCCTGGCAAAACCTCTGGCTCCACTGAGCCTCCTAAAGAACCGACGTCCGAGACTGCTGGTTCATCAACCCTAGGCTTCGCTGTTTTGTCCTTGCGCTTCTTGGAAGAAGCGGGCGTCGGAGCATCCGACGGCATGGTATAATTGCAACGCTTCCCAAACACTAACCTGGCACAGTCTAACCTCCTCTTAATAGTGCGTTTGTTAAACCTAGCACAAGAGCGGCAACCAACAACGTCGTGCTCAGGCCCTAAACAAGGTATACACAAGGTATGGTAATCCCTATGAGGTATCTGTTTCCCACAAGAAATACAGTTATTCACTTTTTCTGACATCCGGTAAAATACTTGAGGCAAGAAAAAACAAAAATGTTCCCCAACGGGTTACTTAGCCAACTCTGTTTCGGTCTGAAACTCCGGTTTCGGAAAGATTTCAGAACGCCAACCTGCACTCGCAAAACTGCTTCTGCATCGGACCACGCGGCAAAAAAGACTGAGGATATGGCGTCGGTCATGCGCATTAGTACCCTGACGTACTGACATCAGTCTAATGCGCCCTGACCGACGTCAGCCTTATACTCTGGTATTCGGGCCGACTGGATGCGGACTATACCCAATAGTAAGGACTGCAGCAATGGGGAACGAAGAACATCTGCTTCTGCATCGGACCATGCGGCAAAAAAGACTGAGGATATGACGTCGGTCATGCGCATTAGTACCCTGACGTACTGACGTCAGTCTAATGCGCCGTGACCGACGTCAGCCGTATACTTTGGTATTCGGGCCGACTGGACAGCGGACTACCCCCAATAGTTAGGACTGCAGCAATGTGGAATGAAGAATATCAGTGAATACACTATCATCTACATTTATGGTAAGTGCACACAACTGTACTACGTTATTCGTGTTTCACTGTTGCAGTCATTACATTTGGGTAGAATCCCAAAGCTATGGATGGGAGGCTGGAGCTAAATAGCATTAGGAGCGGCTATAAGGCCCCTGCAGAACTGCAGGGGCAAAGCCTGCCTTGGACTTGAAGAAATGCAAATGATAATACTTTGTAAAATGTATGAACAGAGCTCCAAGTAGCAGCTTCTAGAATGTCTTTGGTTGGGACTCCTCTGAGAAAAGCTGCTGAGGTAGATGCAGCCCTGGTGGAATGTGACCCGATTCCCTTGGGCACCTGTTTACCATGATGCAAGTAGCAGAAATAAATGCAGTAGCTTATCCACTTTGAAACAGTCTGCTTTGAAATAGCCTTCCCCTCGGTTCCTGCAGCAAATGCCACCAGTAGTTGCTCAGACTTTTTTTTTAGAGATTTGGTCCTGTTTAAGTAGAATCTTAGTTGTCTGTGTACGTCCAAGGAATGTAGAATCCGCTCCCCCTTGTTCTGCGGATTTGGGTAAAAAAGTTGGCAGGTGAATAGTTTGGTTAAGAGCCACACTGGATACCACCTTAGGCAAAAAGGAAGGATTGCTCCTGAGGGACACCCTGTCCGGGTAAAATGTAGTAAAAGGCTCCACAGCCATGAGGGCCTGTAATTTTGAAACCCTTCTTGCTGAAGTGATTGCCAGAAGGAAAGCTGTTTTCTAAGATAAAAACTTTATATCCACAGTAGCTCCTGGTTCAAAAGGAGGCAGGGTGAGTTTTTCCAGCACAAAATTGAGGTCCCATGCAGGAGTTGGTGATCTTCTGGGAGGCCTTACATTTTTGGCTCCTCTCAGATACTGTTTTAGCAGAGGATGAGAAAAGATGGGAGGCACTGTGTTGTAATGAGCCAAGATGGCAGAGGCATGGATTTTTATTGATGAAAAAGATAGGCCCTTGTCAAGCTTCTCAGTCAAGTATTGTAAAATCCGAGGAATATTCGGCTTTGCTGTGTCTGTTCCTTGTGCTTGGTTCCAAGCACAGAATATCTTCCATTTATCAGCATAAGATTTTCTAGTACTGGGCCTTCTGGCTTCCAAAATGACATCCATCACAGATTTACTGAGAGGTGTTTGAAGAATTACATGATCAGCCACGCTGCCAGGTTCAAAGTTTGGAGCCGATTGTGCAGAATTTGACTGCTCTGTTGAGCCAGTAGATGAGGTATAGATTCATAGGTGTGTACTAGCTGATGGCCCTCAAGCCTAGCCCATAGAATTACCCTGGCATCATGCCACCCGACCTTAGCTCCTATTGCCTCAGTTGAGTAGAGCCACTGTAGTAATCCACGGGGTGAATTTTCTATTTTCCATCCACTCAAGATTTCTCTTGAAGAGGGCCAGTGAAGTGCTCTGCCAAATGGGGCATTGTACTCTATTGATTGGCCTAATGAGGGAAGACTACAGGGAGACATTGATCACTTTCTTCCTGGATGCAAAACCCTTAGTAAGGCGACGTGCTACATAGGCCAAAAGAGAGGTTGTCAACCTGTGTTCCTAGATCTCTTATAACGCCTTCTGTGTCAGTGGACTACCAGAGATGTGGTATTTCAACGGAACAAGGTTTTTCCCAAGGGAGATGAGGACACATTTTGTGGCACTAAGCTTAAGGCCAATGGTTCTAACGCCAGTAGTTAGTCTCATTGAGGCCTTTCTGTAGGATATCAACATTACTTGGGGAGTTAATAGCTCCCAACTTGCAATCGTCTGGGAACTTTGTCGGCCAAAGTCCCTTCGTGTTGGTCTGGACTTCAGAGAAGTAGATACCAAACAGGAGAGGACCCAGGATTGAACCATGTGTGACTCCACTCATGACTGCTTGACAGTCAGACTTGGAGTCAGCTAATTTAACACTGCTGGTTCCATCTGTGAACCAGTTTGCAACCTACCTAGTGATATATTGGTTGACGCCTAGCTATGTGACTTTCTCTATGATTCCTGAGTGGGGAATGGTACCAAAGGCCTTGGCCAGATCAAGGTAGGCAGTATGAACCACCTTGTCTTCATCCACAGCTCTGGTGACTGACTCAAAGAACTTGACCAAGTTCAGCAGGCATGATCTACCCCTTCAGAAAACCAAACTGTGTAGGATCTAGAATTTGGAGATCCCCTATATCCTTGTTTATTAGGTCCATGATGATGTGTTCCACAGCTTTGCCTATCAGACTAGTCAGGATAATGGAGCAATAGTTCCCGGGGTCCATAGTCACTCCTCCCTTGTGGAGAGGGATAACTGTAGCAGTGCGTCATTCAGCAGGGACAAAGTCTGAGGTGAGGCTGTGATTCAATGGGGCACACAGGTGAGGTGCCAGTTCACTCTGTAGGTCATGTAGAACACAGCCGGGGATATCGTCAGGTCCCACATAAGTTGTATTTTTGGCCTTGGACAGTGCTGTTTTAACCTGTACAGCAGTAATACTGGGTGCCTGGCAATCTACTGGTATTGTGACTGGTCCTTTGGGGGGGGGGGGGTAAAGCTGGCAATGAATCTGTCGGCCAGTAATATTGGCAATATCTGTTGGCTTGGTATAGGAGGTACCATTGTGCAATAGCTCAGAGCAAATTTGGGTATTGCCGTGGATATGCAAGACCCCTTCCAAAAATAGTTTAACTGACGACAATGTAGAAAATGGGGGATCCAAGAGCAAACAAGCAGAAATGGCAGATTGGTGAAGTTTAAATAAAATAGGAAAGGCCAGCAAATAACTCTAAAAAATATTTAAAAGCTATGAACCTTTATTCCTCAGAGCATCTCCCTCATGGCCTGCAAAGCACACAGAACTGTAGAGTGGCACCAACTAGAACCACCTCCACTTTTCCCACAAATATGACTTTCCGATAACCAGTTTCTTCACCCCCAATACCTGCTGCATGTCCTCAGGCCAAAAAGGGTCTACAAAGAATTAAAACTCTACACCAGACAGTCAATTATAAAATGTTGTGGACCAAGATGCATCAAACATCTCACGCCCTGTGTGAGCAAGTACATCCTTGGAAAAAGCTTACGGTAATTGCCCCTAGTCAATTTCAAACAGTCAGGCGAACCACAGGTGCCTGGGTCTAAAGGGGATGACCACTATCACCTTTGCAGACTTGTCTGAATCTTTAACCAGACACTGGTTATTAGAGGAAAAGTGTGTGTGGGTGCGTGTGTGTGAGGGTGTGTGCATGAGGGTGTGTGCGTGGGTGTGTGTGGGTGCGTGTGGGTGTGGGTGTGTGTGGGTGTGTGTGTGTGTGTGTGTGTGGGGGGCGGTGCAGAGAGGAAACTTTCCCTAACAAAGGAACAAAAATGCACCTGTGTGCATGGGGCCCTGAATCGGGACATCTTCAACTGTCTGTTGTGTTTTGACTAGAGGCAAACTGATCCATGTGCAGAGCTCTCCACAGAATGGCAAAGTCCTGGAAAGACCATGGTTTCAATATCCATTGCTGTGGGTCTATAACGGTTCTGCTCAGCTTGTATGCCGCAATATTCTGCTCGGACAGAATGTAAGATGCCTGTAAGGATAAACCGTACTGAACTACTAAATCCCAGACCTCCACCGCCATTCTACAGAAGGGGAAGGAGATGGCTGATACTTGTTTTATGTACCACAATACTGTGGCACTGCACATAACTAGCAAAGAACATGGAGCACACATGCTCTAAGGATCAGAGAGAAAGCAGGAGTGGTAACATTTCCACGTGTGTGTTATATATTTCATTTTCCTCACTCTTCTTTTCTGCTTTGTCTTTAATTTATTAAATTCTGTATAATGAAACAAGACGTGTTTACTCTGCTTCTAAATTAATTCTACATGTATGGTTATTCACTCATATGCACTACATTACATTTGTACTAAAAATACCATTTCTTACTGGGTGCTTTTAGGAACGACTTTTCTTTTTGGTGACTTTCGTTCATTTGTTCTTGTCAGATGTTCATTGCATGGTAGTACTAGTTGAACATTCCATGCCTTCATAAGATGGAATAAGACTTTTGTTTTTCACAACGGTTTTTGATTCCTACAATATTAAAGTATTCTTGAACCTGAAAATACAGTTACGTCCAAACTTGCCAAATACCTTTACACTGTTACCGGGCGTTGACATAACTGGTGAAGGTGGGACTAGGGCAGGGATTTCTACTGCTCAACCTAGGGTGATTTTACCTCATTACAGCTAAGTTATATAAATCCCGTTTCCTAGGGGTAATACAATACTGCGACACATAGCATACTTAGGATGAAACAAAGCACTTTCTTCCAGTACTCCATGACCGGACGTAACTTGCATCATTGCATGTCCAACAAGCTACTTGCACCTGGTCACTACAATTAACTAATACTGGGTTATTATGAGTTATTTTCTAGCATTAGAAGAAGTAATAAACACACGGTAAATGTCATTTACATTTCCGATTCACATTTCAGCCTAACATGAAAAGCAGTACATCTCCGCACCTCTATTCCCCTGTATTTCAGACATACTGCCTAAATACGCGTTCAGCAGGGGATCACATCACTTACCAGTTGTTAGGTTTATTCTGACAAGCTGTCGTGATTAATTCACTATACAATTTCTCCGCTTCTAAGTAGTTTGCTTTCTGAAACTGAAGCCTAGCTCTGTCCAACAAACTACAGTGAAAGGTACCCATTGAGGTAAGTACCAAGGAGGCAGTTGAGACATATTCCTTAGAATTGGGTACCAGTGCTGGCGAGGCCAGTCCGGGGCAATTAGGATCATTTTTGGTTTTTCCTGTCTGACCTTTAGTAAGACCTTGGGGAGAAGATACAGAGGAGGAAAGGCATAGACAGGTTTTTCCAAATGAAGGATAGGACATCCACTTTCCATGCTTGTCTGTGATAAGTTATTGTGCAGAATTTGTCCAGTTGATAATTTTGGGGAGAGGCAAATAGATCTATGTCTGGACTCCCCTATTTCTCTTATGCTGAAGACTTGTGGATCCAGTTTCCACTCGTGAGGGTCCATAAGATTTCTGCTTAGGTCATCTGCCAGAGTATTTTGTTTCCCTGGCAGGAAATGAGCTTGAAGATGTACTTGGTAAGTCAAGGCTGTGTCCCACAATGCCATGGCTAGTCTGCAAAGGGGGTAGGAATGCGTACCACCCTGCTTATGTACCACATAACCGTGGTGTTGTCCGTCTATCAGTAGTTGTCCTGGATGAAGTACGTCCTTGAAGGCCGTCAGGGCATTCTGAACAGCTAACATCTCTTTCTGGTTGATATACAGATGCATTTGTTTTGGGCTCCATATGCCGTGAATGCATTTCCCAGTCAGGTGGGTCCCACAAGCATAGTCTGATGCGTCTTTAGTTATGGTTTGGGTGGCAGGGGATAGAGTGAAATACTGTCCCATGTTCTGGTGACATGTGTCTGCCCACCAAAGAAACTTCTGTTGTAGGCAGGGAATGAGAGGAATCACTGTTTACAGACTGTGACAATGTTGACTCCATAAACTTTTCAGATACCACTGTAGTTTCCTCATATGCAGTCTTGCATATGGAATTAGTAGAATGCAAGATGCCATGAACCCCAAAACCTGCAGAAGTTGTCTTGCAGATAACTGGGTTTTTGTTGCCATCTGTTTAAAGTAAATAGTCAGTTGCCTTTGTCTACGTTCGGTAAGCCATCTGGGCAATTGTATTCAAGCTTGCACCCAGGAATGTAATTTGAGGGGTACCAGTTGTGATTTCTTTTTGTTTATTGTGTACCCTAGGCATGTTAAAAGCCTTTTTACAAATGCCAGATGTTGAAGAAGAATATCCTTGTTTTCTGCATGAATGAGTCAGTCGTCCAAGGATAGATTTGTATGTTTCTTTCTCTGCAAAATGCAATTACTGGTGCCAGGCACTTTGTAAAGACCCTGGGAGCAGTAGATAAGCCAAAGGGCAGGTAATGCATAAAACCTGCCTTGAAGCGGAGGTATCTTCTGCACGATTCCCTTACTGGGATATGCAGGTATGCCTCAAGTCTAGAGTCACTAACCAAGCGTTCTTGCCCAGCATGGGCAGAAGCAGTTGTAAAGTCAGCATTTTGAATTTTGGGATGTCCAAGAATGTGTTTAAATAGATATATCCAGTATTGGACGCCAGGCGTTGTCTTTTCTGGGTACCAGGAACAGTCGAATAAAAACAGTGTCCTTTTTCCTGTTCTGGTACTGGCTGAATAGCCCTCATTATCCAATGAGGGACATAACTTGTTTCTGAGCCTCTGCCCATTGATTTTGTGGCAGATCTGGCCGTTTGGAATTGGCAAGGTATGGAAATGAAATATGTATCCCTGGGATACTATGTTCAATACCCACTTGTCCTGGGTTATTAACTGCCAGCTTTGAGCATGAAGTGCTAATTTCCCCCACAAGGGGGCTGCCAAAAGATAAGTGCTTGGTGATGGTAGAGGGAAGTCACTGAGACTGCTTACTGTAGGGTTGTGCCTTGTTTCCTCCAGATTTGGAGGTAGAGGCACCCCCCAACTGCTCTGACCTGTAAGAACCCTGTGATTGGTATCTAGAGCCTTTTGAGCGTCTGGATTTGCCTTGTGAGGCTCTGTTGGACACAGGAAAGGACCAGTTTTTAGTAGGCTAGTGTCTGCTAATCTGGGTGGCTGCACTTGTAAGAAATCTTTTATAGATTGCATAGATTTAGCTTTGTCTTCCATTTTCTTTAAAACCTCTTCTGCCTTATTACCAAACACTAGTATCCATGCTGTAAAGGTGCATCCAACAATTTAGCTTTAACATGATCAGGCAGATTTTGCTCCTTGAGTAGGCATGCCTTCTAATCACAGATACAGTAACTGCGGCCCTGCAAGAGGCCTCCAAGGAATCAAAACCACATTGCAAAGTATGCTTTCCAACCTGTTCTGCTGCATGCAATTCCTGTAATTCTTTATTTTCCACACATTCAAAAATCAACATTTTCTGTTTCAATAATCCCATAACATGCTGTTGATATTTAAGCACATTAGATTTAGATGGCTCCAACCTTGGAGTTGACAAACATGATGGCTTAAGGGACTTTTCCTGTTTTTTTTACTGGCGGAGAATCCTCAGTAGCATCATCAAAGCCGCACTTTAAACAAAGATGGGGCTAAGAAAAAGGGAATGGGGAACCCTCTAAGTCAAACGGGTTCAAGGGAACAAGTTAGGCCTAAAGGAAAATGACGGCCACAACAACAAAGGCAGCAGCTGAAAGGTCAGAAAAGCGCTAGCCTAAGATGAAACACACACTAACACTAAACTAACAGGAATTAGCTATCTGTATCCAAAAAATTATAGGAAATATAACAAGAAGAAGAAAATACTTAGCCTGAGCCAGTATGCGCAATCACGATGCTGCAAACGAGATCTGGGTAACTACCACTAGGTATGTTGGGATAGGGGCTAGCCTCGAGCCAGTAAAAAGCTCTCAAGCTATAGTATATGGCAGAGTCAGAGCCGAGGATCGGCTCTGAACCCAACAAGCAAGAACGGAGGCGAGATGGGGACAACATAACATCAAGATTTTAGAAGTTTTTTTTTTTTATCTGGTTCAATGTATGTTTGATTATCCGAACAGTTGGATTCTTGAAATATCCTAAGTCCCAATTAGTTTGGATAATCGACTCTCTACTATATATCCTGAAGTTGGGTGCAAACTGGAACATGACAAGCATCTTTTAGATCTAAAGTCACCGTGAAATAGTGGTATAGAAGAAGGGGTAGGACTGTCTGCAGGGTGAACATTTTGAATTTCAGTGCTTTCAGAAAAGTATTTAGATAATAGTGGTCCCAACGATCACACCTTTTCCGTTAACACAAAGATTCTTTTCCTTTTTGTGCTACAGGAACTGGTTCTATAACCCCTGCTAGCTACATGTGAAGCAGTACCAGAGAAAAGATAGGTCTGGAATAGCAGGTGCAGGGGGACTCCACCGAAGGGAAGAGGATTTTCTACCACTACCAAAAGTATTCTTTCTGAACTGTTCTCAGCATCCATTTGTCTGAGATTTATTGTGGCCAGGTTGAGCGAAAGCCTGGGAGAAGAGGATAGGAGGAAGGGACAGGATGCCAGTGTCTCAGCATAGTCTTTCTTTATCAGGAGATTGCCCTTTTTATTTGGTTTAGATGTCATTACCCCCCCCCCCCCCCCCTCTTGATACTGACTCTTGTTAGGCTAGAAATTGTCTGTTCCACCCTTTGAAGTTGGCCGCCTTGTTAAGGAGAAACTAGGGAATATGAAACATTCTTGATTCACCATTCATCAATTTACCTATATCATTCCATTGTTTGAGGATCTTTGTAGGACTAAACACAAATTCATAAAGGAACATTCAAAACCTCATTTTTTTAAATCCTCAAAAAAATTCTGGTTATGTATCAAAGCACACCTTCTCAATACAACAGAAGTGGCTGCATTTCTAGAAAATGATTCTGCGGCTTCCAATATGCTTCTCAAAGCATGTTTCAAAAACAAAGTCACACTCCACACAATCTCACTGATGTAACGCACTTCTGTTCAGCAAGCAGAGACGCAGTTGTCATCTAAACAGTAAGTGCAATGCAAAAAATAAACTCCCACATAACACCCAGATAATTTACAATTTTAAAGATTAAATAACTAGACTGAACTAACCTTTTCCTCCCAAAATTCTAAACACTTGCCAATTTTATCTGGTGGTGAAGGACTTTTTTTTTTTTTTTTTTTTTTAACTGTTGGAGCTGGAAAAACCACACTAACAAAGCAGTAAAGAAGATGTGCCCTTTTAGGAACTGGTTCACTAGCCAAAAGGGTTTTACATGCAGCTTTACAGATATCTTCTAAAATCAGCAACAAAGAAGCAACAGCCAAAATATTTGAAATCTCATCCTCTACAAGATTATAAACTCTGCCAATCTCTAGCAGAGCTCCAAATTTCTTCTAGAATGTTTCCAGTCAAATACATTTCTAAAACTAGCAAGCATCTGTGGAAAGGTCAACACCTGCTTGGACTCTGGAAGCTGTTCACCTTCCAAAGAAGCATACTGAACTCAAAGTATTCAAAATTATCTGAATCAGAGTTTCCCATCAAAATCTGCACCCATAGACTAATCTCTAGAGAAAGTAGCCCCATAGTCATTCCTAACAGGAGCATAGCATCAAAGATTAGATGACTTAAAAAATAAACTCTTAGCTAAGGAAACCACAATTACTCAATTGTCTGAATGTAGTGAAGCTTCCGTTTCTTCTTACTGTGAACTACTCCCACTGGACAAAATATCTTGGAACACAGTATTATGTCTAGCAAGGAAGGGTCTCTTACCCCCGTTCTTGCACCTAAAGGGTTTGGTTCTCCCATATCTGACCCAAGTACTGGAACATCCATTGGAAGATTTGTCTGACCTCCATACCACAGAGGGCTCACACCAGGAGGTGATGAAAAAACATAAGTGGTCTACAGGCTGCCTTAAGGCAACAATAAAATCAAAAAAGATAGTCTGAGGCATGTTTTTCTTTTTAGGTGCAAGTGTATTTGACTGGGGGACAGCCGTATCAACATTCATCAAGTTAGGGGAAAAAACACAAGCTAGAATAATATGCTGAGACTATTAAGGGCAGGCCAAAGACAGTAATAGAAAATATAAACTTAAACAGCAAACAGGGCTAAACTCCACAAAATATAGCAGAAAAAGTTTAAATTGTGCTAAGTTGTACTCTACAATCTGCACAGTGCAGTGAACAGCAAATAGTCATAATACAAACTTGTCCAAATAGTGACAACACAGATACCGTTAAGTCAATTAAACAAACTTTTAAAACAGCATAAATAAACATTTACTCAGACATTCCCTTATTAGAAATAAAAAAAATTCCACAAAAATGCAAATAAAATGTGATTTAGCGATAAAAAAAGACTATTGCCATCTTAAAAGTAGCAAATATCCCATAAATGAAGGAAAAGTGAAAATGTGCAAAATATTTTAATTAAGCAGATAAACAACTGAAACAGAAGGCACAATTAAATTATGGCTTTACATAGACAAGGTAGTCCCCTAGTGTTCAAATGATACCACAGAAAGTACAGTTGTGTACACTTACCATAAAATGTAGATGTTAGAGTGTATTCACGGTTGTAGTCATAACTGATGGGATTTCCTATGGAAGCCCTTGGCTGGCCTGACTACCAGAGAATTTTCTTCTCCTCCTGAAGCTGGCAGACACCCAGACCGACATTAAGATGTCTGGGTATGAAGGGAGTCAGCTGGTGCCATAACCTCAGTACTTTGTCCCCAACAGACAGCAGCCCTCAGAAGGTTCCCAAAGTCAAGGGCCTAAGTTCAAAAACTCCAGGGTATGAACAGAGGAGGAAGGAAGAACCTGGAAGACGACAGCAGAATAACTACCCCATTCCTATGGAGCAAGAGAAGAAGAAAGGGAAAGAATACTGCAACAGTGAACACACTTAAACATCTACATTTATAGAAAGTGTGCACAACTGCACTATGTTCTTCATGTTTCATTTTTGCTGTCAGAGCTGATGGAATCACTCTCAAAGCTGAAAGGAGGGTGGATGGAAAGATTAGGGAGAATAAAACATGCCCTGCAAGATGGCAGTGGCAAACTCTGCTCTGGACTTGGAGAAGGTTGAAGGATGATAATGTTTGGTGATGGTACACAGAGGACCAAGTAGCAGCTTCCAAAATGACCTAAGTGGACACCCGTTTTACAAAAGCAGTAGATGTAGCAGTAGCCCTAGTGGAGTGTGAACTCACAGGGCCAGGAGGCTTCTTTCCATGATGACTTTAGCAAAACAAGATACAGTGGGAGATCCATTTGGAGATCATTTAGAAACTGGTCTCACTTCTGAGCTACAGGCAAAGGCCACAAAAAGCTGGTCAGCCTTCCTGAAATTCTTTGTTCTGTCCAAGTAGTAATGCAGTTGCCTATGGACATCCAAAGTATGGAGGACTCTCTACTCCTTGTTTTGAGGGTTAGGGAAATAGGTAGGCAAGTAGATGGTATAGTTTAAAGAGATGCCTGTAACTACTTAAGGCAAAAAGGAAGGGTTGGTTCTAAGATGGACTCTGGGTAGAAAAGTGCTGAAAGGCTTCACACATACAAGGGCCTGAACCTCTGAAACCCTTATAGCCAAAGCAATGGCTAGTAAGGAAAGCGGTCTTCCAGGTCAGGAATTTAATATCTGCAGTGGCAGTTGGCTCAAAAGATGGGAGGGTGAGCTACTACAGAATGAACCCGAGCTCCCATGGGGCAACAGGAGGTTTCCCTGTGGGTGTAATGTGAAATAATCTCACTCAGGAACTACTTCATGACAAGATGGGATAAGACAGGTGACTGAGTAAGCAAACAAACTGAAATTTCTGAAGCATGAATTTTTTTTGAGAGAGAAATAGGAAAGACTTTATGTAAAGAATCCTAATAAATATGAATGGATCAGACACCTCAGCTGGTGGAGTAAAATTTTCTTCTGCTAGGTCTCCTGGTTTCTTTGTCAAAGGGTGCGCCCCCCCCCCCCCCATCAGGGTTTGAAGGGCATCATTCAAGTTGTCAATTTGAGTGTGTTCAGGTTGGGATGTATGAGCTCTTGATCTGTGTTAACAGGTCCACTTCACTGTGACAACAACCATGGTTCCTTCTTGCTCAAGACTGACCAAAAGAGGATGCCAGTGCTGTCTTGGTCACTCTGGGGCAATCAGAATGACCACTGGCCCTTCCCTTATCTTCAGCAGTACCCCAAGGAGCAAGGGTACTGAGGGGGGGGGGAAGGCATTGAGGAAAGTACAGTTTTGTACCTACCAAAAATGTAGATGTTCGAGTGGTTATGCTGCTGCAGTCATCACACTTGGGTTATCCTGCCATCAGGCGGTCCCTGCAGTTGGACCGAATTCCAAAGCCTTGGTCCGGCGTCGGTTGTCGTCGCTTCTTCCCTGACGTCAGTGCGGCAGGGGTACAAAAGAGGCAGCCGACGCCATTTTCTTCAGTTTTTCTTGCCCCAGATGTCAGGTGCCCCAAACTAAGAAGGCAAAATAAGAAGCTTGCAAAACCTACCTTAGTAAAAAAACAATAGTACTAGTTGTAAGCAAATACACCATATAGGCATGCATCCCAAAGGTTGATGTACATGGAGGTATAATAAATGACTTGTTAGGTAGAAGGGATGGAGGGAGGGTAACCTGGACTGCAGCAGCATAACCACTCGAACATCTACATTTATGGTAGGTACAAAACTGTACTATGTTCATCGTGCTATGCTGCTGCAGTCATCACACTTTGGTAGAATCCCAAAGCTATGGTTGGGTGATAGGAACTAAACTGGGTGAGGTGCAGCTAAGATGCCCTGCAGAACCTGCAGTGGCAAACCCAGCTCTGGTTTTAGAGTACAGAGGAAGGTGGTAATGCTTGGTGAAGGTGTGCACTGAACTCCAGGTAGCTGTCTCCAGAATGTCCTTTGTTGGGACTCCTCGGAGGAAGGCTGCTGAGGTTGCTGTAGCCCTGGTAGAGTGAGACATAATACTAACAGGCACTGCTTTCCCATGGTGTGAGTAGCAAAAGTGGATGCAATGTGCTATCCATTTGGAGATGGTCTGTTTTGAAATAGCCTTTCCTTCTGAGCCTGGTGCATAGGACACAAGGAATTGGTCAGATTTACTGAAGGCCTTTGTCCTGTCCAAATAGTAACGTAAAGTACAGTTTTGTACCTACCATAAATGTAGATGTCCGAACTGGATAGCATCTGCAGTCATAACAACTGGGTTGTCCTGTCGTCAGGCAGCCCTTCAGTCGGCCGGATTCCAAAGTCCGGGTCCGGCTTCGGCTGATGTCGCACTTCACCCGACGTCATCTCTGTTGGTCTTCGGGTATAAAGGCATCAGCCGACGCCATTTTCCTCAGTGTTTCTTGCCCCAGATGCCAGTAGCCCTCTTGAAGGCTAAAATTTAGATAGATGCCAATGTTTCCAAAAAGATAGAGGTAAACACAAAAATAAGCATGTATGCACATATATATAAACAAATACACCATAAAGACTCCCCATCAGCTAGCTATTAGGAGGGTAAACACCCTTGGAGTACCACAGAGGGGAAGGAGGGAGGGTAATCCTGACTGCAGATGCTATCCAGTTCGGACATCTACATTTATGGTAGGTACAAAACTGTACTATGTCCTTCATGGATGCATCTGCAGTCATAACAACTGGGTAGAATACCATAGCCAACAAGGGGCGGAGGATAAAACTAGATTATGGTGTGTTTAGGATCCCTTGCAGTACAGCAGTGGCAAACCCTGCTCGGGATCTGGAATATAGAGGCAAATTATAATGCTTGGCAAATGTATGCACGGAGGTCCAAGTAGCCTCAATAATGTCTTTGGTTGCCACTCCTCGTAAGAAGGCTGTGGTAGTGGCTGTTGCCCTTGTAGAATGAGGTCTTATGTTCTGTGGAATTGGTTTTCCATGGAAGGCATAACAGAATCGTATGCAATTTCCTATCCATTTGGAGATTGTCTGTTTGGAAATAGCTTTTCCTTCCCTTCCTGTTGCATAGGCTACAAAAAGTTGGTCAGTCTTTCTGCTACTTTTTGTCTTGTCCAAGTAGTAGCGCAGCTGTCTATGTACATCCAAGGTATGCAATATTCTTTCCCCTCTGTTTTGTGGGTTGGGAAAGAAGGTAGGAAGGTGGATTGCCTGGTTTAAAGACACTCTGGATACCACCTTAGGCATAAATGTAGGATTAGTCCTCATGGACACTCTATCTTGGTGGAAGATTAGGAAGGGTTGCACTGCCATTAAGGCCTGTAGTTCTGAAACCCTCCTTGCTGAAGTAATTGCCAGTAGGAAAGCAGTTTTCCATGACAGGTGTTGTAGGTCTGCTGTTGCTGCTGGTTCAAAGGGTGATAGTGTCAATTTAAGTCCCAAGCTGGTAATGGTGGTTTCCTTGGAGGTTTTACATTCTTGATTCCTCTGAGGAACTGCCTGAGCAAAGGGTGAGAAAAAACAGGTGGATCAAAGCTGTATTCTGCTGAAATAGCTGATGCATGTATCTTGATGGAGGAGTAGGACAGGCCTGAATGAAGAAGTTCGGCTAGGTACTCCAGAATGTTAGGCATATCTATGTTTGACACATCTTTTCCTCTTTCAGTACTCCAAATGACAAACCTTTTCCATTTTCCAGCATAGTTTCTTCTTGTTGAAGGTCGGCGTGCTTCAAGAATAATGTCTCTAACTCTTTGGGAAAGTTCTGGATTAGCTGCTGCTATGTGATGTTCCATGCAGTCAGTTGCAACGTTTTTAGGTTTGGATGTATGATGCTGTAGTTGTTCTGAGTTATCAAAGGCATCAGGGGTATTGGCCACATATTGTTCCGAGACATGCTCCTCAGCAGTGGGTACCAGTGTTGTCTTGGCCAGTTTGGAGCTATCAGGATTATCCTTGGACGTTCTTCCTTGATTTTTAGTAATACCTTGTGTATCAAGGGAAGAGGTGGGAATGCATATGCTGTTAGGCCTTTCCAGCTGAAGGAGAGCGAATCCACTTTCCATGCTAGTGGGTGGAATGTCCTTGTGCAGAATTTTTTGAGCTGGTGATTGGTAGGTGATGCAAATAGATCTATCTGAGGCATTCCCCATTTCTTTGAGATGGTCTTGAAGATGTCCGGGTGCAGCTTCCATTCGTGGGCATCCGATGTGGTTCTGCTTAATATGTCTGCTAGAGTATTCTCTTTTCCCGGTACAAATATTGCCTGTAACTGGATGTTGTAGCTGAGTGCCAGGGTCCACAGCTCCAAAGTCATTCTGCATAGGGGGTATGAATGAGTGCCTCCCTGTTTGTTGATGTACCACATGACTGTGGTGTTGTCTGTCCTTATCATCAACTGGCCCTCTGAGAAATGGTCTGAACTTTTGGATTGCCAGTTTTACTGCCAGCATTTCTTTTAGGTTGATGTGCAGGTGAAGTTGATCCTGTGTCCACAATCCTTGCACGCATTTGTCCAGCATGTGGGCCCCCATCCTAGGTCTGAAACGCCTGTTGTGATGGTCTGGCTTGCTTGATATCTGCGAAAGGGTAGCCCTGGGTTTGACTGGCATGCCTGAGCCCACCATAGGAACTCCTGTTTTAAGCATGGAATTAGTGGGATTTCTGTTTCTAGGCTGTGTCTGTGTTGAGACCATAAATTCTTTAGGTACCACTGTAGTTTTCTCATATGTAGTCTGGCAAGTGGAACCAAGATTATGCATGATGCCATGAAGCCCAAGGCCTGCAGTACTTTTCTTGCTGTTAACTTGTTCAGTTTTGTTAGTGCCAAGAAGTAAAGAGGGAGTTCTGTTTGTTTTTCCTTTGTTAGGAGTGCCATCTGTTTTACTGTGTCCAATTCCGCCCAAGAATGTCCTTGTTTGGGATGGTATCAGCCTTGACTTTTGTAGATTGACTGTGTATCCCAGTGCTTGCAGCAAGTAAATGACCCTTTGTAAATCTGTTGTCAGCTTGCTTTTGTTGTTCCCTTGTAGCAGGCAGTCGTCTAGGTATGGGTAAATTTGAATTCCCTGTAGTCTGCAATGGGCGATTACTGATGCCAGGCATTTTGTGAATACTCTGGGCGCAGTAGATAAGCCAAAGGGCAATGCTGAGAATTGATAGTGCTCTGATCCTGCAAGAAATCTGAGGTATCTTCTGCAGATTGGTCGAATGGGGACGTGCAGGTATGCCTCCTTGAGATCTAGAGTTACCAGCCAACACTCCTTGCCCAGCATGGGAAGAAGTTGCTGTAGGGTCAGCATTTTGAATTTTGGGACAATGATGTATGTATTTAAGGCGGACAGGTCGAGAATTGGTCTCCAACTTTTTTCATTTCTTGGAACTAGGAATAGTCTGGAGTAGAACCCCTTTCCTTGCTCTGCTGTTGGCACTCTTTCCACAGCTCTCATGTTTGCTAACTGCATTATCTGTTGTCGAGCCTCTGTTTTTTGATTTGGCGGTAGATTTGGCATTCCTCTTTTGACTGGTAAAGTGTGGAAGTGGAACCGGTAACCTTGATCTATGGTTTGTAAAATCCACTTGTCTTTTGTTATATAGTGCCAGTTCTTTGAAAATAAGGTTAATTTTCCGCCTAGGGAGCTGCTATTTGTTCCCTGGTAGGCGGATTTAGGTTAAGTCACTGTGGTTGAGTTGATGTAGTGGCAGAGGTTGTGTCTGTGCCTCTGTTGTTACCTTGCCACTGTCGCCTCTGTAGGCACCTCCCTGGATTGGTTTCTGCCTCTGGAACGTCTATTCCTGCCCCTTTGAGGTCTTGTGGAGTCAGGAAAGGACCAATTTTTGGCAGGCCAGTTCCTGCTAAACCTTGGGGTTGAACCTGCAAGAAATCTTTAACCGTTTGAACAGATTTTGCCTTTTCTTCCATTTTCTTCATAACCTGCTGGGCAGGTGTACCAAACAAACTTGTATTATCCATAGGAGCATCTAGCAACTTAGCTTTAACATGATCCGGTAGAGCTTGCTCCTTTAGCCATGCATGCCTTCTTATCACTGTGCCAGTCATGGCTGATCTAAATGAAGCCTCCAGTGCATCATAGCCACATTTTAAGGAATGGTTACTAACCTGTTGTATGTTATTTACCATTTCTAATACATATTTCTTATCAAGAGATTCATCAGTGGTTAGCTTTTTAGTTAACTGATCAAGCATAAACTCTTGGTATTGTATCATGTGAAACTGACAATTTAAAGCTCTAGCTGAGAGAGTAGCTGAAGTGTAGACCTTTTTGCCCCATCTGTCTAATGACCTTGCTTCCCTTTCTGAAGGAATAGGGTTTTTAGCTATGGTCGCGGCTACTGCCTTGGGACCCTGGGATATAGTTTCGGGTCTGCAAGAGGGGCCTTGTAAAGGTGGTGATGAGTGTCTGGCACCCTGTAAAATCTGTCTGGTTTGGCAGGGGCTGGAGGTAAAGAATCTGGTGCGGAGCAGACATCATTGAAAGCATCATCCACCACAGAGAGAACAGGAGGTATAGCTAAGGGCCTGTGCTGTGGAAGGTGCAGAAAGGTCCTAAGTCTTTTCTGGAGTCTGAAAAATCCTGTTGCTGCCATTGGAACTGCTCTCGCATGGCATGTAAGGTTTCCCCAAAGGAGAATTCTTCTGGTGGGGAAGCAGCTGGAATGGATTCTTCAGCATCAGAGTCTTCAAAATTGGAGAAAGGAGCCTCTGGCTGATCAGTTATGTCTGATTCATCGGCAGACTCATCAGAGGACACTGGCTCAGGGGGCTCTGCCCTAGGTCTCTTCTCTGGGAGCTGAGAGGCCCTGTCTGGGTGAGATTGAGATCCTCTAATTAATGAAATTAAATCTTCTGCCAAAGTAAGCATTTGAGAACTAGAGGAGGGCCTGGTAGTAGGGGGTTTAACAGGCACTGTTTTAGTAGTCTTTGCTGCTTTAGTCCTGGCGAAGGCCTTAATGGACATGGCTGCTGGAGGCCTAGCAGCACCACGTGCTGGGGTAGAGACATCCAAGGGAATGGTGTCTGATAAGTCAGTGGCAACCACCATAGTGGATAAAATTTCTGAGGCCATTTCAGTAGCAGGGGCCTCAGTTGTAGAGATAGATTCAGCTGTACTTTGATCAGTTTTCTCGGTTTCGGCCGAAACCGAGACACTCGCGGTTTGCTTAACCATGGTTTCGGCCGAAACCGCGGACCGCGAGTGTCGGTCTTTATCTTTGCGTTTTTTGGCAGATTGGGTAGTCGGAGGATCCGACGGCATAATGTATGCAAAATCAGAACCGAAAAACTGTTCAGCAAACTCCGACCGACGCCTAAGCGTTCGTCGGTTGAACGAAGCACAGGCCGAACAGGCTGCTACGTCGTGGGCTGGGCCTAAACAAGGCAGACAATAAGAGTGGAAATCTTTATGAGGTATTTGTTTCCCACAGGTTAAACAATTATTAACTTTTTCTGACATCGGCTGAGGCAAGAAAGAGTCCCCAACGGGGTACTTAGCTTTAGAAGTCTTCGAAGTAGTATTCGGTAGAAGTAATCTCTGGATCCGACCGACCGGCACTTGCGAACAGCTTCTGCTTCGGGCGCCACGCGGCAAGAAAGACTGAGGAAAATGGCGTCGGCTGATGCCTTTATACCCGAAGACCAACAGAGATGACGTCGGGTGAAGTGCGACATCAGCCGAAGCCGGACCCGGACTTTGGAATCCGGCCGACTGAAGGGCTGCCTGACGACAGGACAACCCAGTTGTTATGACTGCAGATGCATCCATGAAGGACATCTGTCTGTGAATGTCCAAAGAGTGCAGGAGTCTTTCTCCTTTATTCTGTGGGTTTGGATAAAAGGTGGGCAAGTGTATGGTCTGATTGAGAGCCACATTGGATACTACCTTTGGCATGAAGGAAGGGTTTGTGCGTAAAGATACTCTGCCCTGATGGAAAATGATGAAAGGTTCCACTGCCATAAGAGCCTGCAGTTCTGAGACTCTGCGTGCTGAGGTGATAGCCAGCAGCAGGGCTGTTTTTCCATGACAAATATTGAAGCTCTGCTGAAAAGGCTAGTTCGAAAGGAGGAAGTGTTAATTTTTCCAGCACAAAATTTAGATCCCAAGTTGGAGTTGGTGGTTTTCTGGGGGTCTTATATTTTTTGCCCCTCTGAGAAACTGTCTTAGCAAAGGATGAGAGAAAATGGGAGGAACCGTATCATAATGAGCTGAAATGGCTGAAGCATGGATCTTTATGGATGAGAAGGAAAGGCCTTTGTGTAGCATCTCAGCTAGATATTGGAGTATGTGCGGAATATTTGGGATGTCAGGATTTAGACTTCTGGCCTGGCTCCACACACAAAATCCTTTCCAATTGTCTGAGTAAGTTTTTCTGGTGCTGGGCCTCCTGGCCTCCAAAATGACATTTTGGACGTCCTTTGAGAGAAGTGTTGTTTGATAATTTAAGGTATTTTCCATGCAGCAAGATTTAATGTCCTTAGTTGACTGTGAAGGATCTGAGAGTTTTGTTGGGTTAACAGCAGAGGGAATTGAGGTAAGATCCATGGAGGGCTGCGAGCAAAGTTTCGTAGTAGTGGGTATCAGTGTTGACGTAGCCAGTCCGGAGCAATGAGGATCATCTGTGGTCTCTCTGATCTGGCTTTCAGTAATACCTGGGTCAGTAGAGGCAGAGGTGGGTGGGAAGGCATAGACTGACAATGCTCTCCAACTGAATGATAGGGCATCCACTTTCCAGGCCAGGGGATAAGTCCTTGTGCAAAATTTTTGTAGCTGGCAATTGTTGGTTGAGGCAAACAGATCTATGTCTGGTGGTCCCCACCTTTGAGTTATCATTGAGAATACTTGCGGGTGTAGTCTCCACTCGTGAGGGTCTGTCAAATTTCTGCTTAATTCGTCTGCCAATATGTTCTCCTTTCCTGGCAGGAATTGTGCTTGCAGTTGTACTTGGTAAGTTAATCCTGTGTTCCACAAGTCCATTGCCTGTCTGCATAGTGGGTAGGAGTGCGTTCCTCCTTGTTTGTTTATGTACCACATAACTGTGGTGTTGTCCGTCCTTATTAGAAGTTGTCCTGGATGCAAGAGGTCCTTGAAGGCTGTTAGTGCATTTTTTACAGCTAGCATCTCCTTTTGATTGATGTGTAGTTGCCTTTGGTTTGCAGACCATTTGCCCTGTATGCATTGTCCTGCCATGTGTGCACCCCAGGTGTAGTCTGATGAATCTGTTGTCAAGGTTTGGTTTGCTGGAGGTGAGACAAAAGGAAGGCCCTCGTTTGTTTGGCATGCTTGAGCCCACCATAGAAACTCTTTCTGAAGGCAGGGAATGAGTTATACTTGCTTCGAGGCCGTGTCTGTGTTGGGACCATACACTTTTTAGGTACCATTGTAGTTTTCTCATATGCAGTCTTGCATATGCAATTAGTTGAATGTAGGATGCCATGTACCCCAAAGCCTGCAGGAAATTCCTTGCAGTGAGCTGGGTAGAAGTTGCCATCTTTTTGAAGTACTGAGCCAGTTGTATTTGCTTGTCTGGCATGAGGTAAGCCATCTGGGCCGTTGTATTCAAGCTGGCACCCAGGAAAATTATTTCTTGTGAGGGTATTAGTTTTGATTTCTTTTTGTTTACTGTGTACCCTAGGCAACTTAGTAACTTTGTTACAAATGCCAGATGCTATAGTAGGATGTGTCTGCTGTCCACTTGGATCAGGCAGTCGTCCAGATACGGATAAATTTGTATTCCTCCTTGTCTGCAGTATGCAATTACTGATGCCAGGCATTTCGTGAATACTCTGGGCGCAGTAGATAAGCCAAAGGGCAATGCAGAGAATTGATAATGCGTTGTGCCTGCCAAAAATCTGAGGTATCTTCTGCAATCTTGTCTGATAGGGACATGCAGGTATGCCTCTTGGAGGTCCAATGTTACCAGCCAAGACTCCTTGCCCAGCATGGGATGAAGCTGCTGTAGTGTGAGCATTTTGAATTTGGGAATGTCCAGGTACATGTTTAGAATTGAAAGGTCTAAAATGGGTCTCCAGACTTTGTCCTTTCTTGGTACTAGAAACAGTCTTGAGTAAAATCCTCGACCCTGCTCTTTTGCATGTACCTTTTGAATTTCTTTCATGTTCATGACAGCTGAAATTTGCTTTTGTGCCTCTGCCCATTGGTTTGTTGGCAGATTTGGCATGCCTCTCATCCGTGGTAAAGTGTGAAAATGAAATCTGTAGCCTCGGGTAATAATATCCAGAACCCATTTGTCCTTTGTTATGATGTGCCAATTTTGTGGAAAAAGAGCCAGTTTTCCTCCTAGAGGTGCTGCCTGGGCAATTTTGCTTGGCAGGCGAAGAGGAAAGTCATTGAGTTTGTTTTCTGAAGGGTTGAGATCTGTCGTCTCCCCCTCTGAGTTGTTGTTTGCCATTGTCTAGGCCTGAAGGTATCTTGTGCCTGGCCTCTGCCCCTAGGGCGTCTGTACCTGCCCCTTTGGGGTCTGTCTGAAGCAGGAAAGGACCAGTTTTTTGATGGCCAGTTTCTGCTGAAGCGAGGAGGTTGCACCTGTAAAAAATCTTTAACTGTTTGCATTGATTTTGCCTTTTCTTCCATTTTCTTTAAAACTTCCTCTGCTTTGACACCAAATAATGCATCCTTTTGCAGTGGAGCATCCAGTAACTTTGCTTTGACATGTTCTGGTAGGGTCTGCTCTTTTAGCCAAGCATGTCTACGTATTACAGATCCTGTGACTGCTGCTCTACATGAGGCCTCCAAAGAATCAAAACCACACTGCAAGGTAGGTTTTCCCACTTGTTCTGCTGCATGCAACAAATCCTGCATCCCTTTGAAATCTAGTTGATCTGTCTGAGAGATCATTTTCTGTTTTAACTGAGTAAGCAAATACTGCTGGTATTTAATCATGTGGAATTGGCAGTTTAATGCCCTCATGGCCAAAGTGGCAGAGGTATACACTTTTTTCCCCCCATCTTTCTAATGCCCTGGAATCTCTTTCCGCAGGTAGTAGATTTTAAGCAGTGGAGGCCTTAACCACTTTGGGACCCTGGGAAATGGTTTCTGGGTCTGCAGCAGGGCTTTTATATAAAAACTTGTGAGAGTCAGGGACTCTGTAGTATCTGTCTGGTTTAGGTGGTGCTGGAGGTAAGGAATCTGGATTTAGGCTGGATTCAGTGTAGACATCATCCAGAATGTCTAAAACAGGAGGAATGGCTAAGGGTCTATGCTGAGGTAGAAGAAACTCACGGAGTCTTTTCTTGGAGTCAGAGTAATCTTGTCCTTCCCAGTGGAAATGCTCTCTCATGGTGTGCAGGGTTTCCCCAAAAGAGAAGTCTTCAGGGGGGGAACAGAGGGAATAGATTCCTCAGCATCTGAGTCTTCATAGAGAGGGAAGGGGTCATCCTGTTCCTCAGTCTGCTGAGGAAATGGATTCCTGGTCAGAAGGAGGTAAATCTTTCTCCAGTCTAGGCCTTTTGTCAGGAGGGGGTTGGGAACCTCTGATAAGGGTAATCAGGTCCTCCGCCATTTTGAGCATTTGTTTTTTAGGCATAGGGATCTGTGTGGGTGTCTGTGGACCAGGTTTCTTAACCTTTGGAAGCCTAGTGTATGACTTAACGGAGAGAGTAGTCTGTTTAAAGACGCCTTCTGAAACCAAAGGCCTGTCCATAGTCTCCGGATCGCTGCCAGGGCTGGCGTCCACGAGATGAGGAGGAACCGGCTCCAGTGGCCCAGTAGATTCTGTCTGAGAGGTAGTCACATTTTCAAAGTCTGCGGGAGTCAAGGGCTGCGTAGGCACCTCACGGAATACCGAAGATCCGGCGGCAGGCCTAACCAAGACCTCGGTATCTGGTCTAGGCTGCCTGTCGTTATCCTTGCATTTTTTAAAAATAGCGGTTGTTGGAGGTTCCGACGACATGTAGTTGAATTTTCTGCCATGATAATGTCGGGCAGTATCAGCCCGACGCTTAATAGTGCGTTTATTGAACCTAGCTCAAAACCGACAACCAGAAACGTCGTGGTCTGGGCCTAGGCAAGGAATACAATAAGAATGGAAATCCTTATGAGGTATTTGCTTCCCACGAGAAATACAATTATTAACTTTGTCTGACATTGGTCTGAGGCAAGAAAAGTTTCCCCAACGGGGTACTTCGCTGTACAGAAGACTTCGGTTGAAATTCTGTTCGAAAATCTCAGCAGCTGGCCGACCGGCACTTGCGAACTGCTTCTGCTTTGGGCACCGCGCGGCAAGGAAGACTGGAGAAAATGGTGTTGGCTGCCTCTTTTATACCCCTGCCGCACTGACGTCAGGGAAGAAGCAACGACAACAGACACCGGACCAAGGCTTTGGAATTCGGGCCGACTGCAGGGACCGCCGGACGGCAGGATAACCCTAGTGTGATGACTGCAGCAGCATAGCACGATGAACATCAGACCTGTCCAAGGGAAGGAGAAGGCATCGGTCTTCCAGATCAACCTTGTTTTGGCCCTTGAGCAAAACTTTTTCAAGTGAGCAGTTTCTTTGGTGGCAAAAAGTTCTATCTGTGGTAACCCCCCATTCTTTAGCTACGCTGAGAAAAACTTCCTGATGCAGTTGCCACCTGTGAAGCCTCCTGGTAGGTACTGTCCCATGAGGTGCAGGTCTATGAAGTTTGCAGTTTCACAAAGGTCCGTGGCTAGGCGACAAAGAGTAAGAGCGAGTCCCCCCTCACTTGTTTATGTACCACATAGCCATCATACTGTCTGTATTTACCAAGAGTACTCCTGGTTTCCATTGGTCTTTGAAAGCAATCAGACTTTTTTGGATTGTCTTCAGTTCCTTTAGGTTGACGTGCTTGTTCTTGAACTGGGAGTCCCAGGTGCCCCACGTCTGGAACTTGCTGAAGTGGCCTCCCCAGGCTATTTCTGAGGCATCTGTGGTCAGAATATGGTTTTGAGTGAATGAACCTGAACAGAAGGCCCGGGATGAGAATGCATGCTTGATCCCACCAGGCAAACTCATCCCTGAGACAAGGGAGAAGTTTCACCCTGAGGTTGAGGGATTAATAATGTTGGCACCACACACTTCTGATGTACTACTGCAGCTTCCTCATATGTAGGCTGGCTAAGGGGATCATAAGGATGCAAGAGGTCAGGTAACGTAATGCTACGAAGAACTCTTAGGCTGTGAGATAGTTCCTGACGAGGAGCTTTTGGTAGTACAGAACAAGAAAGGCAGCACTGCCTGGAGGAAGAACAGCTTTCTGAAGTGATAAGTCTAGCAAAGCCCCCAGAAACACTATCCTGTTTCTGCGGCTGGTCTTGAGACTTTTGGGTACTGATTATGAACTCCAGTGAAATCAGGATCTTTTGGGTGAAAGCAGTTGTGCTTTGGGTTTTTCTAGACCTGCTGCCTGAATAAGACAATCGTCTACGCAGGAGTAAATGCCCTCTGACCTGCAGAAGGCCATCACTGGGGCTAGGCATTTTATAAAGACCTTGGGTGCAGCAGACAAGCCAAAGGGCAGAAGAGAGATTTGATAATGCTTCACACCTGGTCTGAAGAGCAAGAACCCCCTGTGAGATGTTTTTATGGGAATGTGCAGGTACACGCCCTTTAGACCTAAGGTTACCATGAAAGCGTTAGGAGAGATCATGGGTACAGGTAGAAAGTTTCTGAAGTGTAAGCATTTTGAATTTTGGTACCTACAAGAACTGGTTGAGCCTCGACAGGTCCACAATCAATCCCCAGGAACCCTCTTTTCTGGGGACTAGGAAAAGTCTAGAGTAGAAACCTTTTCCTTGCAATGAGTTTCGTACTGGTTCCACAGAACACTGGGTGCACAGAAGCTGTATTTGCTACAAGGTCTCTAATTTAGTGGAATATCTTTAAGCCTGACTGAATTAGAGGCTGTTTGAACTGAAGGTTGTAACCTCTTTGAATGATTTTCAGTACCCACTGATCCCTGGTAATGAGGGCCCAACTCTTTAGGAAGAGGGACAGCCGTCCTCCTAGCCTGACAGGAATTGGGGAGGGGTGGAGAAGCATCATGGAAGAGTTATGATTGTTCCTTGCTGGGTCCCTGGTGGTGGGCTCCCCAAGGCCAACCGACAAGGGGAGTCATTCAGCTTGTAAGGAAAAGGAGGGAAATGGTGGCAAATTGGACTATGTGGATCTTGATAGAGAGATTGTGCCACACACAACCTCACTCACTGAAGGAGAAAGCATCTCACCGTCTTTGATTATCACTAGCCTAGATGGACCTGCAGATGGTGAACAAGCATTGCTTGGTGACCAAGTTTTGTGTGCTGTTCCTTTTCATGCCCTGGGAGATCAACCTCAGCTCAACCAGCGAACAACGGTACACAAAGGCCCTAACGATTTAATGAGGTTCTTGCCTAAAATCTCAGCCCTACACTTTGTTCTACTATTAAACCAAGCACAGAACAAGCAGTTAGGAATGTTGTGTTCTGGCCCCAAACAAGTAACACAAAAGGAATGAAAGTCCTGGTGTGATATCGGTTTGCCACAGTGGAGACCATTATTAACGTTCTCTGACATTAGTCAATAAACATGAAAAGTTCCCCAATGGGGTACTTAGGTTGAGATGTCTTCTTTCTTTGGTTCAGACCAACAGACACACTGATTACCTCTCTACTTTGGCCTCCAACTGGAGGTTATGGCACCGTCTGACTTCCTTTATACCAAGACATCTTGACGTCGGTCAGGGTGTCTGCCGGCTTAAGTACAAGGGGAAAATTCTCTGGTAGTCGTGCTGGCCAAGGGCTTCCATGTCTGAAAATCCCATCAGTTAGGAGTGCAACAGGGAAACACAAAGAACATCTTCAGTTTCCCAGTACAAGTCATAAAACACTTTAGAAAGCCCCATAACTGCTTAAAAGTAGTATTAAACATACAAACAATACAGCAGTAAGTTAGAATTCCCAGAGGAATTAACAGCAGTAGTAGTAACCAACTTTTTATTTTAACGCATTTGCTAGCACACATACACACACCCACATTTTATCTGTATATGTGTGTGTATATATATTACACATATATATATATATTTATACACACACATTAAAAAGTACAGTTGTGTACACTTACCATAAATGTAAATATTAGAGTGTATTCACTGTTGCAGTCATTACATTTGGGTTATCTGCTGACATTAGCCCTCAAATCGGCCTGATTAACAAAGTCTTGGATCCTGTGTCAGTTGCTGTCCCCTCTTCCATGACGTCAGGTCATCAGGGGTATAAAACATGCAGCAGATGCCATTACATCAGTTTTTCATGTCCCAGATGTCAGGTGCCCCCCTAATGGGAAGCAATCAAATCTATACATACAAGGATATACCTCCAACAAAAAAGCAAATACACCAAAAAGCTTTTACAGCATAGGAAGTGAGAGTAGAGGTATAGCCAAAAGAAGAAAGGGGGCTGGAGGGAGGGTAATCAGGACTGCAACAGTGAATACACTCCAACATCTACATTTATGTTAAGTGTACACAACTGTACTATGTTTTCGTGTTTCACTGTTGCAGTCATTACATCGGAGTAGATTCCCAAAGTTAAGGTTGGGAGGAGGAATTTAAATAGAATTAGGACCAGCTATAAGGCCCTGCAAGACTGCAGTGGCAAAACCAGCTCTGGATTTAGAGAAAAGTGGCAAATGATAATGCTTGGTGAAAGTATGTACAGAACTCCAGGTAGCAGCTTCTAGGATGTCCCTAGTAGGGACGCCCCTGAGAAAGGCTGTAGAGGTAGATGCATCCCTGGTTGAATGGTGTCTGATGCCCTGTGGGATATGTTTTCCATGGTGCTTATAGTACCAATGAATGCAGTGGCCTATCCATTTTGAAATGGTTTGTTTTGAAATAGCTTTACCCTCTGTCACTGCAGCAAATGTCACCAGAAGTTGTTCAGATTTCCTTTGAAATTTAGTACTGTCCAAGTAGAATCTAAGCTGTCTATGCACATCTAGAGTGCAGTATTCATTCCCCTTTGTTCTGTGGGTTAGGAAAGAAGGTAGGCAAATGACTGGACTGATTAAGAGCCACACTTGATACCACCTTGGGCACGAAGGAGGGATTGGTTCTGAGGGACACCCTGTCTGCATGAAAGATGATGAAAGGTTCCACTGCCATAAGGGCCTGTAATTCAGATACCCTTCTTGCAGAAGTGATTGCTAAAAGGAAAGCTGTTTTCCACAAAAGAAACTTTAAATCTGCAGTAGCAGCTGGCTCAAAAGGAGGAAGAGTGAGTTTCTCCAAGACAAAGTTAAGATCCCAGGCTGGAGTTGGAGCTCTCCTGGGTGACCTTAAATTTTTGGCCCCTCTGAGGAACTGCTTGAGCAGTGGGTGAGAGAAGAGGGAAGGCTCTGTGCTATGAGCTGAAATGGCTGAAGCATGAATTTTGATGGAGGAAAAAGACAAGCCCTTATGAAGCATCTCAGTCAAGTATTGTAGAATCTGAGGTAAATTGGGCACTGCTGCGTACATTCCTTGAGACTGGTTCCAGGCACAGAATCTTTTCCATTTTGCAGCATAAGATTTTCTAGTACTAGGCCTCCTTGCCTCTAAAATGATATTCATCACAGACTTACTGAAGGATAGTAAAGGAGAGATTAGGTAATTAGCAAGGCTGCTAGGTTCAGGGTTTGCAGCTGAGGGTGCAGAATCTGGTTCTCCTGCTGAGATAACAGGGAAGGAGTATGAGGCAGGTGCCATGGAGCCAAGCGTGACACACTGCGCAAGATTGGGTACCAGTGTTGGCGAGGCCAGTCTGGTGTAATTAAAATAGTCCTTGGCTTGTCCTGTTTGATCTTTAGTAGTACCTTGGAGAGCAGAGGAGGAAAGGCATAAACTGACGGCTTTTTCCAGCTGAAGAACAGAGCATACACTTTTCCAAGCTAGCTTGTGGGGAATCCTTGTGCAAAATTTGTCCAGCTGATGGTTCTGGGGGGAGGCAAAAGTACAGTTTTGTACCTACCATAAATGTAGATGTTCGAATGCGCATACAGCTGCAGTCATCACACTTGGGTTATCTGCCGTCAGGCGGGTCCTCGGTCGGCCGAATTCCAAAGTCTAGGTCCGGCGTCGGTTGTCGTCGCTTCTTCCCTGACGTCAGTGCGGCAGGGGTATAAAAGAGGCAGCCGATGCCATTTTCTTCAGTTTTTCTTGCCCCAGATGTCAGGTGCCCCCAGAAAGGAAGGCAATACATGATGTTATGCAAACATACATAAGTAGATAAATCAAAACAGTAGTTGCAAGCAAATACACCATATAGGAATACCCCAAATAGGTTGTATGTTAAAGGGGTTTGTCATAAGCTCTGTCCTAAGAGGGGATGGAGGGAGGGTAACCTGGACTGCAGCTGTATGCGCACTCTAACATCTACATTTATGGTAGGTAAAAAACTGTACTAGGTTCTTCGTGCATACAGCTGCAGTCATCACACTTGGGTAGAATCCCAAAGCTAAGTAAGGGTGGCTGGTACTAAGCGGAATTAGGAGGGGCTAGAATGCCCTGCAGGACTGCTGTGGCAAAGCCCACTCTAGATTTTGAGTATAGTGGAAGGTGGTAGTGTTTGGTGAAAGTGTGCACTGAACTCCAAGTAGCTGCTTCCAGAATGTCCTTGGTAGGGACCCCCCTGAGGAAAGCTGCTGAGGTAGCTGTACCCTGGTGGAGTGGGATCTGATGTATACAGGCACTGATTTTCCATGAAATGAATAACAAAGGCGTATGCAGTGGGCTATCCATTTTGAAATAGTCCGTTTGGAAATAGCCTTTCCTTGAGCACCTGTAGCATAGGACACAAAGAGCTGCTCAAATTTCCTGAATGACTTTGTTCTGTCCAAGTAATAACGAAGTTGCCTGTGAATGTCCAAGGAGTGGAGTAGCCTCTCCCCTTTGTTCTGGGGATTTGGATAAAAGGTAGGTAAAATGAATAGTCTGATTCAAAGCCACACTGGATACTACCTTTGGCATGAAGGTAGGGTTGGTTCGTAAGGAAACCCTGTCCTGATGGAAAATGATGAATGGTTGCAGAGCCATGAGGGCCTGTAGCTCCGAAACCCTGCGTGCTGAGGTAATAGCCAGAAGCAAAGCTGTTTTCCACGACAAGTATTGTAACTCTGCTGAAGAGGCCGGCTCAAAAGGAGGCAGTGTCAGTTTCTCCAATACGAAGTTGAGGTCTCAAGCTGAAGCTGGTGGTTTCCGTGGGGGTTTAATATTTTTTGCCCCTTTGAGGAACTGCCTTAATAGAGGATGTGAGAATAAAGGAGGATCCGTATTGTATTGTGCTGAAATTGCTGAAGCGTGGATCTTTATGTAAGAGAAAGAAAGGCCACTGTTTAACATCTCAGCTAGGTACTGTAAAATCTGAGGTATATTTATTACCCAAGGATTCTGGCCCTTTGCTTGATTCCAGGAGCAAAATCGTTTCCATTTGGCGGAGTAGGTTTTTCTAGTAGAGGGTCTCCTGGCCTCCAAGATGACATCCTGTACCTCCTTGGAGAGGAAAGCCTGTTGGCAAATTAAGGTATTTTCCATGCAGCTAAATTTAGAGTTCTGAGCTGGCTGTGAAGGATCTTGTAGTTGTGCTGACAACAGAAGAGGAACTTGAGGTAGGATCCATGGTGGTGAGTGTGACAGGTTCTTTAGGAGAGGATACCAGTGCTGTTGTGGCCAGTCTGGAGCAATGAGAATCATTTTTGGCCTCTCTGCTCTGGTTTTTAATAGGACTTTGGTCAGTAGAGGTAGAGGCGGGAAGGCGTAGACTGCCAATGCTGTCCAACTGAAAGATAGTGCGTCCACTTTCCAGGCCTGCGGATAGGTCCTTGAGCAGAATTTTTCCAACTGGTAATTGCTGTGGGAGGCAAATAGATCTATGTCTGGCTGTCCCCATGCTTGAGTTATCTTTGAGAAGACTTGAGGATGCAACTTCCATTGGTGAGGGTCTGTCATATTTCTGCTAAAGTTGTCTGCCAGAGTGTTTTCCTTCCCTGGCAGGAATTGTGCCTGTAGTTGAACTTGTAATTCCAATGCTGCGTTCCACAGGGTCATAGCTTGCCTGCATAGGGGGTATGAATGCGTCCCTCCCTGTTTGTTTATGTACCACATGACTGTGGTGTTGTCTGTCCTTATCAATAGCTGGCCCGGTTGCAGTAGGTCCTTGAAATTCATAAGAGCATTTTGCACAGCTAGCATCTCCTTTGGGTTGATGTGTAGGTGCATCTGTTTTTGGGACCATTTTCCCTGGATGCACTGGTCTGCCATGTGTGCGCTCCCCATGCGTAGTCTGAGGCGTCTGTTGTGATGACTTGCCTTGCTTGTGGTATACAGAAAGGGAGACCCGTGTTTCTTTGGCATGCTTGAGCCCACCACAAAAATTCCTTTTGAAGGCATGGAATGAGTGGTAAAATTGTTTCCAAGCTGTGCTTGTGTTGAGACCATAAGTTTTTTAGGTACCACTGTAGTTTCCTCACATGCAGCTTTGCAAATGGTATTAGTAGAATGCAAGATGCCATGAACCCCAGAGCCTGCAGGATTTTCCTTGCAGTTAGCCTGGTTAAAGTTGCCATTTTGTTGAAGTACCGAGACACTTGTCCTTGTTTGTCTGGCATGAGGTAAGCCATCTGGGCCGTTGTATTTAAGCTGGCACCCAGGAAAATTATCTGTTGAGAGGGTATTAGTTTTGATTTCTTTTTGTTTACTGTGTACCCCAGGCAATTTAACAGTTTTATTACAAACGCCAGATGTTGCAATAGAATGTCCTTGCTGTCCGCTTGGATCAGGCAGTCCAGATATGGGTGGATTTGTATTCCTCGTTGTCTGCAGAAAGCAACTGCTGATGCCAGGCATTTCGTAAACACTCTGGGCGCAGTAGATAAGCCCAAGGGCAATGCACAGAATTGACAATGGGTTGAACCTGCACGAAATCTGAGGTATCTTCTGCAATCTTGTCTGATAGGGACATGCAGGTATGCCTCCTTGAGGTCCAACGTTACCAGCCAAGACTCCTTGCCCAGCATGGGAAGAAGCTGCTGTAATGTGAGCATCGTGAATTTTGGTACCTCTAGATATGTGCTTAGAATAGATAGGTCTAAGATGAGTCTCCAGTCTTTGTCCTTCCTTGGTACCAGAAATAGTCTTGAATAAAAACCTTGACCTTGTTCTTTTGCAGGTACCTCTTGAATTGCTTTCATATCCATGAGAGCGGAAATTTGTTTTTGTGCCTCTGCCCATTGATTTTGTGGCAGGTTTGGCATGCCCCTCATCATTGGAAGGGTGAGAAAGTGGAATCTGTAGCCTCTGTCTAATATCCAGAATCCATTTGTCCTTTGTAACAATGTGCCAGTTTTTTGAAAATAAGGCCAGTTTTCCGCCCAAAGGTGCTGCCATTATAGCTTTGTTCGGCAGGCAAAGGGGAAAGTCATTGCGTCTGTTTTCTAAATAACTGTGTTCTGTCTTCTCCACCTCTTGGAGCTGGTGATTGCCATTGCCTGGCTCTGTAAGATCCTTGAGGTTGTCCTCTACCCCTTGGGCGTCTGTATCTACCCCTTTGGGGTCTGTCCGTGGCTGGAAAGGACCAATTTTTTGAAGGCCAGTTTCTGCTGAAGCGTGGAGGCTGCACCTGCAAGAAATCTTTAACTGTTTGCATAGATTTAGCTTTTTCCTCCATTTTCTTTAGTACCTCCTCAGCTTTAACACCGAACAGTACATCTTTTTGTAGTGGTGCATCTAATAATTTTGCTTTGACATGATCTGGTAAGGTTTGTTCTTTGAGCCAAGCATGTCTACGTATGACAGACCCCGTGACAGCAGCTCTGCTGCATGAGGCCTCTAAAGCATCAAAACCACACCGTAAGGTACGTTTCCCCACTTGTTCTGCTCCATGCAACAAATCCTGCAACTTTTTCAAATCAGGTTGTTCTGTTTGTGTCATTTTGCTTTTCAGCTGAGATAGCAAGAACTGCTGGTACTTTAACAGATGAAATTGACAGTTTAATGCCCTCATGGTTAAAGTGGCTGATGTATACACCTTTTTCCCCCCACCTTTCCAATGCTCTGGAATCTCTCTCTGAAGGTAAAGGGTTTTTAGCAGTAGAGGCCTTAATCCCCTTGGGACCCTGAGAAATAGTTTCTGGGTCAGCAGAAGGGCTTTTATAAAGGAACTGGTGAGAATCAGGAACCCGGTAATATCTGTCTGGTTTAACAGGGGCAGGAGGTAGAGAGTCTGGATTAAGACTGGCTTCTGCGTACACATCATCCAAAATATCTAAGACAGGAGGAATAGCCAGGGGCCTATGCTGGGGAAGCAGCAGAAATTCTCTGAGCCTTTTCTTGGAATCTGAGTAATCTTGGCCTTCCCAGTGGAAGTGTTCTCTCAATGTATGTAGGGTTTCCCCAAAAGAGTAGTCCTCAGGGGGGGAGACCAAGGGAATAGACTCCTCAGCATCAGAGTCTTCAAAAGGGGAATAGGTGTAATCCAGGTCCTCAGAAAGGCCTGAGGTAATAGATGCCTGATCTGAGGAAGGGTAGTCTTCCTCCATCCTGGGTCTTTTGTCTGAGGGGGGTTGAGAGCCCCTGATGAGTGAAATCAAATCCTCAGCCATTTGAAGCATCTGTTTTTTGGGCATGGGACCTTGAGAGGGGGCTTGAGGACCCTGTTTTTTTAATTTTCATTGGAGCTTTAGATTTAGTGAACGATTTAATAGATAAGGTGGTAGGCCTGAAAACGCCTTCAGAAATGGCAGGGCTTGCTAAACTTTTAGTTATGTACTCACCATAACTTCAGATGTTTGGGATCCATCTCGCCTACATTCTGACTGATGGGTCCGGAGCCGATCCCTCGGCTCCGACTCGGCACGCTTATGCCAAAGAGCGAAGTCTCTTATTGGCTGAGCTTACTATATCCCAGGATGCACCACTACCAGTCCCCCAGATCTAGTTTGTCCGCATACATGCACACATGCACGCCCTGCTTATATAACATCGTCAGATGAAACAAGATAAAACAGTAGAACTCAAAACCGTTCAATCTCTTCTGATCTCCAAGGCAGGGGGAAGGAGGGTGGGTATTAGGAATGTAGGCGAGATGGATCCCAAACATCTGAAGTTATGGTGAGTACATAACTAAAAGATGTTATGTGATCCTATCTCGCCTACATTCTGACTGATGGGACAGCGTCCCTAGCACCTGAATCCTGGGTGGCTCACTGGAAAACACTCCTGAGTACCGTGGAACCAAACGATGCTCGTCCTTTAGATGCCACATCCAATTTATAGTGGGAAATGAAAGTGTGCGGATTGGACCAAGTAGCCGCAGCACAAATCTCCGATATAGCGAGCTTGGAATGAAAAGCTATAGAAGTAGCCATAGCTCTGGTAGAGTGAGCTTTGATAGATGTTGTAAGTTGCTTATTCGAAGAAGAATAAGCCTGAGTTATGCAATCTCTAATCCATTTGGAGATAGTAGCTTTTGTGATGGTTTTACCCAATTTATTGTCTGAGAAGGACACAAACAACTGGTCTGACTTACGAAGTTGCTGAGTCCTGTCTAAATAGAACTGCAATTGCCTGTGAACATCCAATTTATGGAGAGTGTATTCTGCCTGATTGGAGAATTTTGGGAAGAAAACTGGTAGCTCTAGAGACTGTTGGAGACAGAGATTAGAACAGACCTTGGGGACAAAGGATGGATTAGGCCTAAGTGATACTCTATCCTTGTGGAAAATCAAGTACGGTGGTTTAATAGACAGGGCTTGGAGCTCTGAAACTCTTCTTGCAGAAGTAATTGCAACTAAGAAGGCAGTTTTCCAAGACAGATATTTTAACTCACATGTAGCAGCCGGTTCGAAAGGAAGATGTCAATGCAAAGCACTAAATCTAGATCCCACGGAGGGCAGGATGAAAAACTGGGGGTCTTAACAGACCCGCACCTTTAATGAAAGTTTTGCATAGTCTGCTGCTCATCAATGGAGGATCCATGGACTCGTGAAATTTAGAGATAGCCGCTAGTTGGACTTTAATAGTAGAGACAGAAGATCCTTGATTAAACAGGGATGTTAAGAATTTCAAACCTCTGGGATAGGAGCAGTGATAGGGTCTAAGCCTCTGAGTTGAGCCCAGATAGCAAACCTCTTCCACTTACTGAGGTACAATTTCTTAGTGGTGGGTTTGTGGGCCGAAGATAAAATGTGAATAACTTCCGCGTCTAATGTGTGACTTCTGACTAAAGTCGGAAGTGGAGGAACCAAGCTGTCAACTTCAAGGAGTGAAGGGACTGGTGCTGTTGTCCCGACTGAATTAACAGGTCCAGAATTAGGACTAAAATCCACGGATCGTCCACCGCATGTTTCTTCAGGTAAGGAAACCATACCTGACGAGGCCAGTATGGGGCAATCAGTATCATTGCGGACCCCAATTGAGAAGCTTTTTGAATGACTTTGGAGAGAAGTGGAATCGGAGGAAAAGCATAAAGTAGCCCTGTTGGCCAAGGTTGTGCTAGAGCATCCATAGCTGGTACTCCTTGATGTGGAGTCAAGGAGAAGAACCTTTTGCACTTGGTGTTTAGTGGAGTTGCAAATAGGTCGCAGCACGGTGTCCCCATCTCCGAAAACCTGATCTGCTACTGTTTTGTTTAAGGACCACTCGTGAGGAGAGAGAATTGTCCTGCTTAATCTGTCTGCCAGTATATTCGATTTCCCCGGAATGTGGGTCGCTACCAGGAAACGGCTGGTAGCTACCGCCCATTCCCACACCCTCATGGCCTCTCTGCAAAGGGGGTAAGATCTGGTCCCTCCTTGCTTGTTTAGGTACCAGACCACCGACATGTTGTCTGTGTGGATGGCGATTATGCCCTGAGGGAGAAACCTGTGTAAGGCCTGTAGGGATAGAAGTACCGCTCTCATCTCCAATACATTGATATGGAGAAGAGTTTCATCTGGAAGCCAGGATCCCTGAACTAACCTGCCCAGACAATGCCCCCCCCACCCTGTCTGGGAGGCATCTGTCGTCAGGGTGACCACTGGAGAGGGAATAACAAAAGGACTTCCTAGATTTAGATTGGATGTCTGAAGCCACCAGCGCAGGTCCCGTTTGCATGTTTCTGTAATCATGATGGGATGATTGAGGGGAAGGTCCTGAAAGGACCATTGAGTTGACAATAGCCACTGAAGAATCCTCATGTGCAATCTTGCCAGAGGAACTAAAAGAACCGTGGCAGACATTGAACCTAAAACTTGTAGAACCATCCTGGCTGGGGCTTTGGATCTTGAAATCAGAGCTTGAACTTGGCCCTTTAAAGTTTGGATCCTTTCGGCAGGAAGAAATACGCGCATCAATTTTGAGTCTATCTCTGCTCCTATGAACCTTATGCGCTGAGAGGGCAGCAAGACAGACTTTGACCAATTGAATGTAATCCCCAGGGTAGCACCTAGGGAGATGGTGGCTTTGAGGTTGTCCATTAGTAGATGCCTGGTGGTGGCAGTCAGGAGCCAGTCGTCCAGATAGGGAAACACTTGGAATCCAAGACTTCTCAGGTGAGCCGTCACTACTGCCAAACACTTGGTGAACACCCTGGGGGCTGTGGTGAGACCAAAGGGCAGTGCACAAAATTGGTAATGACTGACTCCCAGGCTGAAGCGCAGATACCTCCTGGACGCCTGATGTATCGGTATGTGATAATAGGCGCCCTTGAGGTCTATGGAGCACATCCAAACATCCTTCTCCAACAATGGGAGAATGGATTGTAACGTGACCATTCGGAATTTGGATTTCGTGACGGATTGGTTCAGTCTGCTGAGATCCAATATTGGTCTCAGGTCCCCTGTCTTTTTTGGCACTAAAAAGAACCTGGAGTAATTTCCGGATCCGATCTGGTCTGTGGGGACCGGTTGGATGACTCCTTTTTCTAGCAGCTTTAAAGCTTCTGCGGCTGCAATTTCCCTTTGACTGGGTGGTGGGTCCGGGATTTTTTTGGACGGTGGGGGTGAGTATGTGAACGGAATGGTGTAACCTCCGGCAATGATCCGAAGCACCCATCTGTCCTGAGTGATTGACTCCCAGGCTTTTAGGTGCTTGGCAAAACGACACCCGACTGGCTCCGGAGCAGCACAGCCGGGCAATCCCTCATGATGTGTGGGAGGCTGAAGAGCCACGAAAGGACTCGCGGTCTCCAGAATTGTAGGGCCCTCTGCCGCCTCTGGGACGGCGTCTCCCAGAAAAATTTCCCCGTCCTCTGCCTCTGGAAGGGGAATCTTCCTGCTGTTGGGGGAAAAACTTACGTGATTTACGGAACCACATCTTCCCCCCTCCTTTAGCCTTGGGATAAGGCCGAAAGGGAGTGGAATAACGGGCACCTACGGCAGATAAAGTTTTTCCCTCTTGCTCACAGCAGGTAAGGGTGTCTTTAACCTTAGGTCCAAACAAAGAGGACCCATCAAAGGGAGCGCGAAGGAAGATTTGAAGGCCTCCAGAACTGACACAAGCGGAGCCAGGCTTGTCTCCGTGAGCCACGCCTGTGCCTGCCGCTCTACCGCCTTCGCCGCATAGGAAATGAGCCTCATGGACGAGTTAGAAATTGACGTAAGGATAGCCAACTGAGAGCTAACCGACTGGGCTAGCTGCTCAGGTAGGTTACCCGAGAGGAATCTGACAGCTCCTTGACCAGATCCCTCTGAAGCCTGGTAAAATGTGCCAAATAATTCAGAGACCTTAAAGTAAAGGCCGCTGAAGTCAGGGTGCGCTTCCCGTACCTGTCCATGCTCCTAGACTCCTTATTAGGAGGATGGACGGACGTTGAAGCCTCTGCCACGTCCTGTTGTGTAGCAGATGCCACCACCATGGCATCTACAGCCACGCCTTTAGTGAGGAACTCCTTCTCGGGTGGGGCAGACAGAAATTTATTAGGACGAGAAGGGACTGGTTCCACGGTATCTGGATGTTCCCACACCCTTCGACAAACTAAATCCAGAAGCTCGTCGAAGGGCGGAGACACCCAGGAGGCGGAGGGCTGAGCCCCAAAGGCCTTGAGGAGCACTGACTCATCAGCAGAGGGGGGTTTGGATATCCAGCCGCCTCGTTGTTTGAGGATCTCTAAGATGTCTGCAAATGAGACATCATCCGAGGACGACTTCGGGGACCCCTCTGCATCATCAAGATCAGTGTCCGATGTAATAGACTCGGGGGAGTCCACGTGCTTCCTCTTGCACGATCTCTTAGGTTCATAGGTTCATAGGTTTATACTAGGCTATCTGCCCTAAGGCATTTATAAGCCTAGCCCAAATTATTGTGGCTTACGCCACCCCTTATATGAAAAAATACTGTGCCCATTAGTTTGTTGTGCCTCTGTCCAGCAGTGACCCAGAGATGATTCCCGGGGTAAACCTACGATCTCCCATCCACAGGTCTAGATTTCTCTTGAACAGAGTCAGCGAGGTGCTCTGCCTCACATGGACCGGGATTTTATTCCACAGCATAGGGAGTCTCTGAGTGATAAATCTATCCCTCCAGCACGTCCTATTTATATCCGTGCTAAGGTTTAAGTCGCTTGCTCTAGTGGTTTTGGTGGATTTGGATTTTTGAGGTGGAGCATGTCCATTAATTCGGGTTGGACATGGCCTTGTATGTCAGGCACATGTCACCTCTGAGCAGACGGTATGCGACTGAATAGAGCTGGAGTTTCTTCAATCTGGCAGCATATGACAGATTTTGGAGTCCCTTTATCCTTTTGGTGAGGAACTTTTGGGGTCTCTCCAATTGCTGCAGATGTCGGGTGAGATACATCCTGAATGGGGCATTGTACTCGATCACTGGTCTGATAAGTGAAGAGTACAGGGGAACAATGACCTCACTAGATCTGGATGTGAATCCCTTCATGATCAGGTGGGCAATGTAGAAGGTCTTTCTAACCACTTTAGCAATGTGAGTGTCAAAAGAAAGGCCACTGTCAACCTGGGTCCCCAGGTCCCTGATAACCTCTTCTGTGCTTAGTGGATTGCCACCTATATGGTAGCTTGGGGTTACCTTGTTTTTCCTGAAGGGTATGACTATACATCTTTTGGCGTTTAACTTCAGGCCATGGCTCTGGCACCAGCTATCTGTTTCAGTGAGTCCCTTCTGAAGGATATCCGTGTCCGATGCACTTTCCACTATGGCCAGTTTGCAGTCATCTGCAAACTTTGTCAGCCAAAGTCCTCCCATGTTGGCCTGTACTTCTGAGAAGTAGATGCCAAACAATAGGGGCCAAGGACCGAGCCCTGTGGGACACCACTTGTGACCGCTTGGAGTCTGACACAGCGCCAGCAACTCTAACCCTGTGGGTTCTGTCCTTAAGCCAGTTTGCAACCCATCTTGTGACATATGGGTTTACATTTAAGCTGGTAAGTTTTTCTACAATACCCGAGTGTGGTATTGTGTCGAAAGCCTTTGCAAGGTCAAGGTAGGCTGTATGGACTGCCTTTCCCTCATCAATGGCCTTGGTGACTATTTCGAAGAAGTCGACCAAGTTCAAAAGGCATGATCTTCCCTTGACAAAGCCAAACTGGGTTGAACCCTCAGGAGGAGGGGAACCCACAATGGGGGTAACCTCAGGCCCAGGGGCTCCGCTGCCTACGGACAGGGGAACTGCCAAAGACCCGAACTGCCAAAGACCCAGTCTCCACGCCCAGGGAAGGTGCCGGTAAAGCCGGAGAGATGGCCGAAGAAGACTTGGCCAAGGCACTCCTCATAGCTCTGAAAGCCGGACCCCCAGAATCCTGGGAGTGTCCGGTCTCCGGAGCCATGATAGCAGACGGCAATCCCGCAGCCGAAGCACCGAGAGGGAGGCTCGGAACCGAAAGCATAGGTCCCGAAACATCACCCCCGGGTCCAGCCGAAGAAGTCAGTGTACCAAACTCGGACCAAGGCCGGGTTGGAGTAAGGGTCGGAGCCGACCCTAAGATCTCCACCGGCTCCAACAGCATCTGCTCCGACGGAGCCGAAGTGGTCGGAGGAGGAACAGCCATGGGATGGGCATGGGCTATCGGCTCCAAAGCCAACTGGGTCGGAGCCGAAACAAATTTTTGAAAGACTGGGGACTGGAACAGTCTTTGGAGCACCCTGTCTATATCCGAATCCGACATCCTCGAGGACTTAGAGGATACTGAACGGGTTCAGAAGGCCTCCAATGGCCCCAAAGGACTGGGGCACGGCCCCCGAGGCGACTCGATGATTATCGGCGCCGAGGGAATACCCACAGTAGTTTCCATCGATGCCGAGGAGGAAGTGTCTGAGCGGGCAACCTGTCGGCTCCGAGACCAGTGGAGCCGACGAAGGTGACCCGCCTCTCGATGCCCCAGCCATCGGCTCCGAAGCCCGAGGAGTCGAGACTGGTGGCATCGAGGCAGACCGTTCCACCCTCGGCTCCGAAGTCCTTGGAGCCGAAGGAGAAGCCTGCCTATGTCTTTTGGCGGCCGGATCCGACGGACTGGTCGGAGCCGACGCCGCCTTCTTTTTGGTTGGAGAAGGAGAGGATGCTAGAGCTTCTTCGAAGGAGGGTTTGATTAAGCCTTTAAGAATAAGCTTATTTTTCCTCTCCTGGAGGACCCTAGAGGAAAAAGCGTGACACACGCTGCATGACTCCTGTAAATGTTTTGCACCCAAACAATAAACACAGAGAGAGTGGTCATCTGTGATTGACATTTTAAAATTACATTTGGTGCATTTTTTGAAGCCCGAAGGCCTAGGATTTTGAGACATTATGACCAAAAATGCAGTAATTTTCTGACAGTAAGAACACACAATCCAAATTTAACTTTACTTAACTGACTCTATAAAAATCAGTTTAGAACTGCCGGTTTAACAATCCGAACAACAAGAAACTCAAGGGGATCTGAAATCCCAAAAGTTTGAGTGGGGTTAACTGACCGGGAAAGGCCCTACAGATAAAGGAGGCCTGAAATCAGAAACAACGCCCAATCACTCAACAAGTTTCCACAAAACCCTTCAATCACTACACAAAGCACAGAGTAGCCGTTAAAACAGCTTTTTATGACAGAAAAAACAATTCTCTGACAGAAAAAAGTAAGTAAAATTTACTACTCAGCTCAGCCAGCTCGAGACCACGTCTTCGCTAGTTAGCGGCAAACGAGATCTGGGAGACTGGTAGTGGTGCATCCTGGGATATAGTAAGCTCAGCCAATAAGAGACTTCGCTCTTTGGCATAAGCGTGCAGAGTCGGAGCCGAGGGATCGGCTCCGGACCCATCAGTCAGAATGTAGGCGAGATAGGATCACATAACATCTTTCCGTTTCTCCGCTAAGAGTGGCGTCGGTATCTGCAGTGGGAATGGGGACCGAGGAACCTGCGACCTCGGGTACTGAAGTCACCGGTAATAAAGTTTCATCGGTAGTCAGGGGCTGCATAGGCGCCTCGCTGAGAACCGGAGAACTGGTAGTCGGCCTTAGCGTGGTCTCAGTACTCGGTGCAGGCCTCGGATGTCTGTCCTTATCCTTGTGTTTTTTGCCTAAAACTGGCGTCGGCATATCCGACGACATAATATAATTAAATGTTTTGCCAAAATAATGAAGGGCGAACTCCGCCCGGCGCTTAATAGTGCGCTCGTTAAACCTAGCACAAAAACAGCAGGCCGAGACGTTGTGTTCTGGCCCTAAGCAAGGTATACAGTAAGAGTGAAAATCCTTATGCTGTATTTGCTTCCCACAAGAAATGCAATTATTAACTTTGTCTGACATCGGTCTGAGGCAAGAAAAGTTTCAACGGGTACTTAGCTTTAAAGGCGACTCGGCTGAAATACTTTCGTAAATCTCAGGAGCTGGCCGACTGGCACTTGCGAACTGCTTCTGCTTCGGGCACCGCGGCAAGAAAGTCTGAAGAAAATGGCGTCTGCTGCCTCTTTTATACCCCTGCCGCACTGACGTCAGGGAAGAAGCGACGACAACCGACGCCGGACCTAGACTTTGGAATTCGGCCGACCGAGGACCCGCCTGACGGCAGATAACCCAAGTGTGATGACTGCAGCTGTATGCACGAAGTACAGTTTTGTACCTACCATAAATGTAGATGTCCGAGAGGAATGCATCTGCAGTCTTTACAAATGGGTTGTCCTGTCGTCAGGCAGCCCTTCGGTCGGCCGGATTCCAAAGTCTGGGTCTGGCTTCGGCTGGTGTCGCACTTCACCCGACGTCACTGCGGCAGTTCTTCGGGTATAAAGGCATCAGCCGACGCCATTTTCCTCAGTGTTTCTTGCCCCAGATGCCAGGTGCCCTCTTGGTTGGCTAAATTTGGATAAATGCCAAAGTTTCCAAACAGTAGAGAGCAAACACACAAAATAAACATGTATGTACATATATACAAACAAATACACCATAATAGATCCCCCCCAAGCTAGCTGAAGATTGGTAAGTACCCTAGGAGTACCTCAGAGGGAAGGAGGGTGGGTAATCCTGACTGCAGATGCATTCCTCTCGGACATCTACATTTATGGTAGGTACAAAACTGTACTATGTCCTTCAAGGATGCATCTGCAGTCTTTACAAATGGGTAGAATACCATAGCTAAACAAGGGGAGGAGGAAATGAGAATAGATTATGGTGTAGTCAGGATCCCTTGCAAAACAGCAGTGGCAAAACCAGCACGGGATCTAGAGTATAGAGGCAAGTTATAATGCTTGGCAAATGTATGCACGGAGGTCCAAGTAGCAGCCCCTATAATGTCCTTGGTAGCCACTCCTCGTAAGAAAGCTGTGGTAGTGGCTGTGGCCCTTGTGGAGTGAGGCCTGATGTTCTCTGGAGTTTTCTTTCCATGGTAGGAGTAACAAAATCTAATGCAATTTCCTATCCATTTGGAGATTGTCTGTTTAGAAATTGGTTTTCCTTCTTTTCCTGTTGCATAAGCTACCAGAAGCTGGTCAGTTTTTCTATTGTTTTTTGTCCTGTCCAGGTAGTAGCGTAATTGTCTGTGTACATCCAAGGTATGCAAGAGCTTTTCTCCCCTGTTCTGTGGATTGGGGAAGAATGTTGGAAGGTGGATAGCCTGATTTAAAGAGACTCTG
Source organism: Protopterus annectens (assembly GCF_019279795.1). Classification (NCBI taxonomy): domain Eukaryota; kingdom Metazoa; phylum Chordata; order Ceratodontiformes; family Protopteridae; genus Protopterus; species Protopterus annectens. The sequence goes on along the minus strand of NC_056741.1, from coordinate 300,973,719 downwards.
GATACCACCTTAGGCATAAATGTAGGATTTGTTCTCATGGACACTATCTTGATGGAAGATCAGGAAGGGTTGTACTGCCATTAATGCCTGTAGTTCAGAGACCCTTCTTGCTGAAGTTATTGCCAGCAGGAAAGCAGTCTTCCAGGATAAGTATTGCAATTCTGCTGTAGCTGCTGGCTCGAAAGGAGGTAGAGTCAGTTTTTCTAGCACAAAGTTCAAGTCCCATGCTGGCAATGGAGGTTTCCTGGGAGGTTTTACATTTTTAATTCCCCTCAGAAACTGTCTGAGCAGATGATGCGAGAAGACAGGAGGATTCAAGCTGTATTCTGCTGAAATAGCTGATGCATGTATCTTGATGGAGGAATAGGACAGGCCTGTATGGAAGAGCTCCGCCAAGTACTCCAGTATGTTGGCTATGTTCACCAGTGTCACATCTTGCCCCTTTGCAGTACTCCAGATGAGATATCTTTTCCATTTTGCTGCATAATTCTTTCTTGTTGAAGGTCTACGAGCCTCCAGGATTATGTCTTTAACCCTTTGGGATAAATTTGGGTCAATTGCTGTTATGTAATGTTCCAGGCAGTTAGCTGCAGAGTTTTTAGATTTGGATGCAGAATTTTGTAGTTGTTCTGTGTCAGCAGTAATGGGATCAGGGGCAGTTTCCATATTTGTTCCCGGGACATGCTCCTCAGCAGTGGATACCAATGTTGTCTTGGCCAGTCTGGGGTTATCAGAATGATCCTCGGACGTTCCTCTTTGATCTTGAGAAGCACCTTGTGCATCAAAGGAAGTGGTGGGAATGCGTATGCTGTCAGGCTTTTCCAACTGAAGGATAGGGAGTCCACCTTCCAAGCAAGTGGGTGGTAAGTCCTTGTGCAGAATTTCTTCAACTGGTGATTGCATGGGGATGCAAACAAGTCTATTTGTGGTAATCCCCATTCTCTTGTGATGGTTTTGAAAATGTCCGGATGCAGCATCCATTCGTGGGCATCTGTTGTAGTTCTGCTTAATATGTCTGCTAGAATGTTTTCCTTCCCTGGTACATAAATTGCCTGTAACTGAATGTTGTAGCTCAGAGCCACATCCCATAGGCCCAGTGCCAGCCGGCATAGGGGGTATGAGTGTGTGCCTCCCTGTTTGTTGATGTACCACATAACTGTGGTGTTGTCTGTCCTTATCAACTGGCCTTCTTGGAGAAGAGGTCTGAATGCCTGGATTGCCAATTTTACTGCCATAATTTCTTTTAGATTTATGTGCAGATGCAGCTGGTCTTGAGTCCATAGGCCTTGAATGCACTTGTCCATCATGTGTGCCCCCCAACCGAGGTCTGAGGCATCTGTCGTGATAGTTTGTCTTGGTTGACTTTTGCAGAAGGGCAGTCCTGTGTTTGATTGACAGGCCTGAGCCCACCATAAGAACTCTTGCTTCAGGCATGGGATCATTGGAATTTTGGTTTCTAGGCTGTGCTTGTGCTGAGACCACAAATTCTTTAGGTACCACTGTAGCTTTCTCATATGAAGCCTGGCATGAGGGACCAGTATTATGCAGGATGCCATGAAGCCTAGAGCTTGTAGCACTTTTCTTGCAGTTAGATGGCTCTGCTTTGTTAATGCCAAGAAGTAGAGAGGAAGTTGCTCTTTCTTTTCTGCAGTTAGAAATGCCATTTGTTTTGATGTGTCCAGTTCTGCACCCAGAAAGGTTATTATTTGGGATGGAATCAGCCTTGACTTTTTTGTATTGACTGTATATCCCAGGGCTTGTAGCAGGCAGATGACTCTTTGTAAGTCTTCCGTTAATTTGTTTTTGTTGTCCGCTTGTATCAGGCAGTCGTCCAGGTAGGGATAGATTTGAATTCCCTGAAGTCTGCAATGAGCGATTACTGATGCCAGGCATTTCGTGAACACTCTGGGCGCAGTAGATAAGCCAAAGGGCAATGCTGAGAATTGATAATGCTCTGATCCTGCAAGAAATCTGAGGTATCTTCTGCAAATTGGTCTTATGGGGATGTGCAGGTATGCCTCCTTGAGATCTAGAGTTACCAGCCAAGACTCCTTGCCCAGCATGGGAAGAAGCTGCTGTAGGGTCAGCATTTTGAATTTTGGAACAATGAGGAATGTGTTTAAAGCGGACAGGTCTAGAATAGGCCTCCATTTGTTTTCTTTTCTTGGTACCAGGAAGAGCCTGGAGTAAAATCCCTTCCCTTGCTCCATAAATGGTACCTTTTCCACAGCTCGCATCCTTAATAATTGAGATATTTGTTTTAGAGCTTCTGCCCTTTGAGAAGGTGGTAGGTTTGGCATTCCTCTCTTTCCTGGTAGTGTATGGAAATGGAACCTGTAACCTTTGTCTATAGTCTGCAAAATCCATTTTTCTCTTGTAATGCAGTGCCAGTTTCTTGAAAATAATGTTAGCTTTCCGCCTAAGGGTGCTTCTAGTTGTTCCCTGGTAGGAGGTGCCACCGCCAAGTCACTGTGATTGAGTTGTTGCAGTGGTGGTGGCTGTATCCGTGCCTCGTTGGTTGTTACCCTGCCACTGGCGACCCCTGTAGGCACCCCTGGATTGGTTTCTGCCTCTAGAGCGCCTATTCCTGCCTCTTTGTGCCTTAGAGGTGTCCGGAAAGGACCAATTCTTGGAGGGCCAATTCCTGCTAAACCTTGGAGGTTGTACTTGTAAGAAATCTTTTACTGTTTGCACAGATTTTGCTTTCTCTTCCATCTTTTTTAGTACCTGCTGTGCGGGGGCACCAAATAAATTGACCTTGTCCATAGGTGCATCCAAAAGCTTAGATTTGACATGGTCTGGTAATGCCTGTTCTTTCAACCATGCATGCCTCCTGATAACTGTGCCAGTCATGGCTGATCTAAAGGAAGCCTCCAGTGCATTGTAGCCACATTTTAAAGAATGGTTACTAACCTGCTGTATGTTATGTAACATTTCTTGAACATACTTTTTATCTAAAGATTCTTCAGAGGACAGTTTTTTAGTCAACTGGTCAAGCATAAACTCTTGATATTGAATCATATGAAATTGGCAGTTCAAAGCTCTAGCTGACAAAGTAGCAGAGGTGTAAACTTTTTTACCCCATCTCTCTAAGGACCTGGATTCCCTTTCAGAGGGAGGGTTTTTAGAAGAAGTAGCTGCTACAGCTTTAGGGCCCTGGGAGATAGTCTCTGGATCTGCAAAAGGGGCCTTATATAAGTGGTGATGAGTGTCCGGGACCCTGTAGTACCTATCGGGCTTAGCAGGAGCCGGAGGTAAAGTATCAGGAGTAGTGCAAGCATCATTAAATGCATCATCAACAGAGAACTGGAGGTATAGCTAAAGGCCTATGCTGTGGCAAGTGTAGAAAGGTCCTAAGCCTTTTTCTAGAGTCTGAGAAATCTTGGCCCTGCCACTGAAATTGTTCCCTCATAGCATGCAAGGTTTCCCCAAAGGAAAATTCCTCAGGAGGAGAGGCTGAAGGGATGGACTCCTCAGCATCAGAGTCTTCGTAAGGAGAATAAGAAGCCTCAGGAGGGTCTGTATGTTCTGAGTCATCAGAGGAATCATCTGTGGCTACTGGCTCAGGGGGCTCTGCTCTAGGTCTCTTTTCTGGAGGAGGGAGAGAGGCCCTGTCTGGATGAGGCTGGGATCCACGAATTAAAGAGATGAGATCCTCTGCCAAAGAAAGCATATGAGAGCTGGTGCTGGGCCTGTGAGAGGGGGGCTTGGCAGGCACAGGTTTTGAAGCTTTGGCTGCTTTAGCCCTGGCAAAGGCCTTAATAGACATAGCTGGAGGAGGCCTAGCAGCTCCACGTGCAGGGGTAGAAATATCTAGGGGAATGGTGTCTGATAAATCCTGTGAAATCGCAACAGAAGGTTGGATTTCAGAAGCCGTTTCTACCAGGATAGAAGAGGCCTCGGTAGAAGGCAAGTTATCGGCTGAAGAAAGAACCGTTTGCTCGGTTTCGGCCGAAACAGAGACACTCGTGGTTTGCTTAACCGTGGTTTCGGCCGAAACCGCGGACTGCGAGTGTCGGTCCTTTTCTTTGTGCTTTTTGGTTATTTGCGTAGTCGGAGGATCCGACAGCATAATGTAGGCAAAATCGGAGCCGAAAATCTGTTCAGCAAAGTCCGAGCGACGTCTAAGCGTCTGTCGGTTAAAAGAAGCACAGGCTAGACAAGCTGCTACGTCGTGGTCTGGGCCTAAACAATGTATGCAATAGGAGTGGAAATCTTTATGAGGTATTTGTTTCCCACAAGATAAACAGTTATTAACTTTCTCTGACATCGGCTAAGGCAAGAAAGAGTCCCCAACGGGGTACTTAGCTTTATAGAAGTCTTCGAAGTAGTATTCGGTAGTAGTATCTCTGGATCTGACCGACCGGCACTTGCGAACAGCTTCTGCTTCGGGCGCCACGCGGCAAGAAAGACTGAGGAAAATGGCGTTGGCTGATGCCTTTATACCCGAACTGCCGCAATGACGTCGGGTGAAGTGCGACACCAGCCGAAGCCAGACCCAGACTTTGGAATCCGGCCGACCGAAGGGCTGCCTGATGACAGGACAACCCATTTGTAAAGACTGCAGATGCATCCTTGAAGGACATCATCAGGTCTATATCTGGGCTCCCCCCATTTGCTTGTCAACATGTTGAAAATCCTTGGTTCCAGTTTCCACTCGTGTGGGTCCATGAGGTTTCTGCTTAGTCCGTCTGTCACTGTATTTAGTTTTCCTGGCAGGAACTGAGCTTGTAGATTCACTTGGTAGCTCAAGGCTGTGTTCCCCAATGCCATGGCTAGTCTGCAGAGGGGGTAAGAATGTGTATCCCCTGCTTGTTTATGTACCACATGACAGTGGTGTTGTCCATCTTTACCATTAGTTGTCCTTGAAGGCTGTCAGAGCATTCTGTACAGCTAACATTTCCTTTTGATTTATGAGCAGGTGCCTTTGACTTACTTGGGTTTAATTTGCCCTGAATGCACTTCCCTGCCAGGTGAACCCCCATGCATAGTCTGATGCATCTGCTAAGATTTGGGCGGCAGGGGGCAATGTGAATGGTAGTCCTCTGTTTTGGTGGCAGGCCTCTGCCCACTAAAGGAACTCTAGGCATAGGCAAGCTATGATAGGAATTATTGTTTTTAGATCCTGTGAATGTTGACACCATAGGCTTTTGAAATACCATTGTAGTTTCCTCATATGCAGCCTTGTATATGGAATTAGAAGAATGCAGGAGACCATGAACCCCAAGGCTTGCAGTATTTGCCTTGTGGCCACTTGTTTGAAGTAAGTTGTCAAATGAATCTGTTTCTCTGGCGTGAGGAAAGCCATCTGGGAAGTTGTATTCAAGCTTGCTCCCAGGAATATAATTTGTTGACAGGGTACCAGGTGGGATTTATTTTCGTTTATGGTGAACCCCAGACAAATAAGTACCCTTTGAACAAAGGCCAGATGACTCAAAAGAATGTCCTTGCTTTCTGCCTGAATTAAACAATCGTCCAGGTATGGGCATATTTGAATATTTATTTGCCTGCAAAATGCAATGACTAGAGCTAGGCACTTTGTGAATACCCTGGGCACAGTAGATAAGCCAAAGGGCAGTGCAGAGAACTGATAGTGCATGTAACCAGCTTTGAAGTGTAGGAATTTTTTGCAAGACTCCCTGATAGGGATGTGCAGGTATGCTTTTTTAAGTCTAGTGCTGCCAACCATTCATCCTTGCCTACCACAGGAAGCAGCTGGTGAAGAGTCAGCATTTTGAATTTTGGAATCACCAGAAAGGTGTTTAGAATAGAAAGGTCCAGGATAGGATGTCATGCATTGCCTTTTCTGGGTACCAGGAAAAAGTCCAATAGAAACCTTGTCCCTTTTCCTCTTCTAGTACCAACTGAATTCCCCCCCATGTTTGAGAGAGACAGAGAGTACTTGATTTTGGGCCTCTGCCCACTGATTTGGGGATAGATCTGGCCACCTGCTTGGGGTTGGTAACGTGTGGAAATGAAATCTGTATCCTTGGGGACACTATATTTAAAACCCATTTGTCCTGGATAATGAGTTCCCAGTTTTTGGCCTGCAGACCAATCTTTCTGTATAAAGGAGCATTCAGTTGGGAAGTGCTTGGAAGTTTTAAAAGCAAGTCATTGAGACAGTTTTCCATAGGCGGGAGTCTTACTACTCCCAGATTTGGGTGTGGAAACCCCCCCCCCCCAATGCCTAGTCTTGTGTGTCCCTTGGGAATGAAACCTGGGGTTTCTGCTGTGTCTGGGTTTGGCTCTAGAAGACCTGGAAGGGGCTAGAAAGGACCAATTTTTAGAGGGCCAGTGCCTACTAAATCTAGGAGAAATCTTTAACAGTTTGCATAGACATATCTTCCATTTTTTTTAAGAACTTCCTCAGCCTTGTTGCCAAACAGGCGGTCCTGATTTAAGGGAGCATCCAACAATTTAGCTTTAACATGATCAGGCAAACCTTGCTCCTTAAGCCAAGCATGCCTTCTGAGCACAGACCCAGGCAAACCTTGCTCCTTAAGCCAAGCATGCCTTCTGAGCACAGACCCAGGCAAACCTTGCTCCTTAAGCCAAGCATGCCTTCTGAGCACAGACCCAGTAACAGCAGCCCTGCAAGAGGCCTCTAATGAATCAAATTCACATTGCAAAGTATGTTTTCCAACCTCTTCAGCAGAATGCATTAAATCCTGTAATTCTTTATTTTCAGCACAGTCAGGAATTAACATCATTTTCTGTTTAAGCAATCCAATAACATGCTGTTGATACTTTAACATATGAAACTGGCAGTTTAAAGCCCTAATGGCCAAGGTGTACACTTCCTTACCCCATCTTATCCAACGCCCTGGAGTCTCTATCAGAGGGGGTAGGAATTTTAGCAGTAGAAGCCTTAATGCCCTTGGGTCCCTGTGAAATAGTCTCTGGATCCGCAATAGGATTTTTAAAAAGGAACTTGAGAGAATCAGGAAAGTACAGTTTTGTATCTACTATAAATGTAGATGTTTAAGTGTATACACTGCTGCAGTCATTACACTTGGGTTATCCTGCCGTCAGGCGGTTCCCCAGTCGGCCTGAGTTCCAAAGTCTTGGTCCAGCGTCGGTTGCTGTCGCCTCCTTCCGGACGTCAGTGCGACAGGGGTATACAAGATGCAGCAGACGCCATTTTCTTCAGTTTTTCTTGCCCCAGATGTCAGGTGCCTCTAAATTAGGTAGGCAATTCCAATTGCTAATAGAACATACATAATAAAAGCAAAAAACTTACAGTTACCAGCACATACTCCCCATAGGTAGTAAGGGTAGAAGACATAGGTATGTACCAGCCAGTAAGAGGGGAAGGAGGGAGGGTAACCTGGACTGCAGCAGTGTATTCACTCGAACATCTACATTTATGGTAGGTACAAAACTGTACTATGTTCATCGTGTTACACTGCTGCAGTCATTACACTTGGGTAGAATCCCAAAGCTGAGGAAGGGTGGCTGGTTCTATGAGGCATTAGGGGTGGCTATAAGGCCCTGCAGCGGCGAAGCCAGCTCTGGATATAGAGTATAGAGACAGATGGTAATGCTTGGTGAAGGTATGTACAGAACTCCAAGTTGCTGCTTCCAAAATATCCTTGGTAGGTACTCCCCTGAGGTAGGCAGTTGAAGTGGCTGTTGCCCTGGTGGAGTGAGATCTAATGCTGCTAGGTACAAGTTTTCCATGGTATGTGTAGCAGAAACGTATACAATGTCCTATCCATTTTGAAATGGTCTGTTTTGAAATGGCTTTTCCCTGTGCTCCTGCAGCATATGCTACCAATAATTGCTCAGATTTTCTGAGCACTTTGGTTTTGTCCAAGTAAAAGCATAACTGCCTGTGAATGTCCAAAGAGTGCAGTAGTCTCTTCCCCTTTATTCTGTGGTTTAGGATAAAAAATTGGCAGGTGAATAGTTTGGTTTAGAGCCACACTGGATACCACCTTTGGCATAAAAGTAAGGTTAGTTCTTAAAGACACCCTGTCCTGGTGGAAAATGAGGAAAGGTTCCACTGCCATTAGTGCCTGTACTTCTGAAACTCTTCATGCTGATGTTATTGCCAGGAGCAGAGCAGTTTTCCAAGAGATATATTTTAATTCTGCTGTGTTGGCTGGCTCAAAAGGAGATAAAGTTAGCTTCTCCAAAACAAAGTTAAGGTCCCAAGTTGGAGTAGGTGCTCTACGGGGTGGTCTTAAGTTTTTAGCCCCTCTGAGGTACTGTTTTAACAGAGGATTAGAGAAAAATTGGTGGATCTGTGTTGTAATGAGCAGAGATGGCAGAGGCGTGGATCTTTATGGATGAGAATGAGTCTCCTTTGTCCAGCATCTCAGTTGTATTGTAGTATCTGAGGAATGTTTGGGACAAGAAGGTCAAGGCAGTGAGCTTGGTTCCAGACACAGAATCTCTACCATTTATCCGAATAGGCTTTCCTGGTACTAGGCCTTCTGGCCTCCATAATGACATCCATAACAGCTTTGGAGAGACACATTGCTTGCTTGACTAAGGAATCTTCCATGCAGCTAAGTTTAAGGTCTTTAGCTGGCTGTGTAGTATTTGTTTGTTCTGCTGAGTCAGCAGATGTGGGATTTGAGGCAAAATCCAGGGTGGTTCTTGTGCTAAGCTCCTTAAGATTGGGTACCAGTGCTGGCGTGGCCAGTCTGGTGCAATCAGGATCATCTTTGGCTCTTCCTACCTGGCTTTTATGAGTACCTTTGGCAGGAGAGGGAGTGGTGGGAAGCGTATACTTGTAGGTTGTCCCAGCTGAATGAGAGGGCATCCACTTTCCATGCTTGTGGAAGGTAACTCCTTGTGCAGAATTTTTGTAGTTGGCAGTTTATTGGGGATGCAAACAGATCTATGTCCGGGCTCCACCATTTCTGTGTTATCATTCTGAATATTTGTAGATTCAACTCCCATTCATGGGGATCCATGATGTTTCTGCTTAAGTCGTCTGTCAGTGTGTTTTTCTCTCCTGGCAGGAATTGTGCTTGCAGATGAACTTGAAGGTTTATAGCTGTGTTCCACAGGGTCATAGCTTGTCTGCATAGGGGGTAGGAGTGAATGCCCCCCCCCCCTTGCTTATGTACCAAATAACCGTGGTGTTGTCTGTCTTTAGTAGTAGTTGTCCTGGATGTAGTAGGTCATTGAAAGCTATAAGCGCATTTTGTACAGCTAGCATCTTTTTGATTGATGTGAAGATGCCTTTGTTCTGCTGGCTACGTGCCCTGAATACATCTGCCTGCCATGTGTGCTCCCCAGGCGTAATCCGATGCAGCTGTTGTCAGTGTTTGCTGGCTGTGGGTTGTGTAAAAGGATGTCCCTTGTTGGTGACAAGCTAGAGCCCACCATTGAAACTCCTGTTGAAGGCAAGGGATTAGTGGTATAACTGTTTCCAAACTTTGACAGTGTTGAGACCATACATTCTTTAGGTACCATTGTAGTTTTCTCATATGCAGTCTGGCATATGGAATTAGTAGTATGCAGGATGCCATGTAACCCAAGGCCTGCAGAAATTTTCTTGCAGGGAGTTTGGTCTTTGTTGCCATCAACTGAAAGTATTGAGTTATTTGTCCTTGTTTGTCTGGCGTGAGAAGCCATCTGGGCCGTTGTGTTCACGCTGGCACCCAGGAATATAATCTCTTATGAGGGCACTAGTTTTGATTACTTTTCGTCTACTGTGTACACCAGGCAACTTAACTTTTTTACAAACTCCAGATGCTTTAGAAGAATATATTTGCTCTCTGCTTGAATCAGGCAGTCGTCCAGGTACGGATACATTTGAATTCCTTTCTGTCTGCAAAATGCAATTACTGGTGCCAGGCACTTTGTGAAGACCCTGGGCGTAATAGATAAGCCAAAGGGCAGTGCAGAGAATTTGTAGAGCAATGAACCTGCTATGAATCTGCAATTTTGTTTGAAAGGGACATGTAGGTATGCCTCTGAGGTCCAAAGTCACGAGCCAAGCTTTCTTACCCAGCATGGGAAGAAGCTGCTGTAATGTCAACATTTTGAATTTCAGAACATCCAGAAAAGTGTTTAGAGATGAAAGATCCAGAATGGGCCTCCAGGCTTTGTCCTTTCTGGGTACCAGAAAGAGTCTTGAGTAAAATCCTTGTCCTTGCACCTGTGATGGTACCTTTTGAATAGCTCTCATATCCAGGAGTGCTGTAATTTGTTTTTGAGCATTTGCCCATCGATTTGATGGCAGATTTGGCATTCCTTTTAACCTTGGCAGAGTGTGAAAGTGGAACCTGTAACCTTGAAATACAATGTTGAGAACCCATTTGCCTTTGGTGATCATTTGCCAATTGTAATAGAAGAGTGCCAGTTTTCCTCCGAAACGGGCTGCCAAGAAGGATTTGTTTGGCAGCTGTAGTGGGAAGTCATTGGAGCTGCTTTTTATATGGTTGGGGCCAGTCTTCCCCTTCTTTCTGGCCTGATGTAACCCATTGTCGAGGCCTGTAAGGACCTTGTGTGTGACCTCTACCTCTTGGACGTCTGTATCTTCCCCTTTGAGGTCTGTCTGCAATTGGAAAGGACCAATTCTTAGTTGGCCAGTTTCTGCTAAATCTAGGAGGCTGAACCTGCAAGAAATCCTTCACTGTTTGCAGCAGGATGTGTTATTTGGAGTTAAGGCAGAAGCGGTATTAAAGAAAATGGAGGATAAGGCAAAATCTATGCAAAGGTGCATCCAATAATTTTGCTTTAACATGATCTGGTAACATATGTTCTTTTAACCAAGCATGTCTTCTAATGACAGAGCCTGTAACTGCTGCACTGCAGGAGGCCTCTAGAGAATCAAAACCACATTGCAAAGTATGCTTTCACACTTGTTCAGCTGCATGCAATAAATCCTGCATTTCTTTAAAATTAGGAGGATCTGATTCTGGAAACATTTTTTGTTTTAACTGAGATAACAAAAATTGCTGATATTTTAGCATGTGAAACTGGCAATTTAAGGCTCTCATTGCTAAAGTTGCAGACGTATATACTTTCTTTCCCAATCTGTCTAATGCTCTGGAATCTCTGAAAGAGGGAACTGGATTCTTGGCTGATGAGGCCTTAACTCCTTTGGGTCCCTGAGAAATAGTTTCAGGGTCAGCTACAGGGCTTTTATACAGAAATTTATGTGAGTCAGGGACTCTGTAGTATCTGTCAGGTTTAACAGGGGCTGGAGGTAAGGAATCAGGATTTAAGCTGGATTCAGTATACACATCATCCACAATATCTAACACTGGTGGAATAGCAAGAGGTCTGTGTTGAGGTAATAAAAGTAAATCTCTGAGCCCTTTCTTGGATTCTGAGTAATCCTGGCCTTCCCAGTGGAAATGCTCCCTCATGGTATGTAGGGTTTCCCCAAAGGAGTAGTCCTCAGGCGGTGAGGCTGATGGAATTGATTCCTCAGCATCGGAATCCTCATAAGGGGGTAAAGATGATCCTAGGTCTGAGGATGAATCAGAAGAGATGGACACCTGGTCAGATGAGTCAATCTGCATCCTGTTTAGGCCTTTTATCAGGAGGGGGATTGGACCCCTGATCAAAGTGATTAGGTCTTCGGCCATTTTGAGCATTTGTTTCTTAGGCATGGAGGCCTGTCCTGGAGAATGCTGTATTTGTTTCTTTGACTTTAAAGGAGGCTTAGACTTAGCTGAGTGTTTAATGCTTAATTGAATAGGTCTGAAGACACCCTCTGTAGCTGTGGGTTGCTCAGCTACTCTGGATCCCTCTGAAAGGTTAGTCTCGGTAGGCTGAAGAACTTGCATCCGAAGGCCCAGCCGTCTCCACGTGGGAGACGGAGGCGGCTTGTGGTTCTACAGAAGCGGTCATCAGGGGCTGCGAAGGCGCCTCACTGAAAACCGGAGAACCGGCGACTGGCCTAGAAGAGGCTTAGTCCGTTTTGGGCCTCGGATACCTATCCTTGTCTTGGCGCTTTTTGTGTACTCCGGTCGTCAGAAGTTCCAACGGCATGGTATAATTTATTTTCTACCAAAATAATGTCGGGCAAAATCAAAACCAAATCGACGTTTAATAGTGCACTTGTTAAACCTAGCATAAAACAGACAACCAGTAACGTGGCCAGGGCCTAGGCATGGGATACAATAGGAATGGAAATCCTTATGAGGTATTTGCTTCCCACAAGAAATACAGTTATTAACTTTTACTGACATCGGTCTGAGGCAAGAAAAAGTTTCCCCAACGGGGTACTTAGCTTTGTAGAAGACTTCGGTTCTGGATTCGGAATGAAAATCTCAGGAGACGGCCGACTGGCACTTGCGAACTGCTTTTGCTTTGGGCACCGCGCGTTAAGAAAGACTGAAGAAAATGGCGTCGGCTGCATCTTATATACCCCTGTCGCACTGACGCCAGGGAGGAGGCGACAGCAACCGACGCCGGACCAAGACTTTGGAACTCAGGCCGACTGGGGAACCACCCGACGGCATGATAACCCAAGTGTAATGACTGCAGCAGTGTAACATGATGAACATCTGGGAGCAGAAGGCAAAGAATTATGGGCCAAACTAGATTCTGAAAAGGCATCATCAACAATGTCTAGTACAGGAGGTATCTAGGCAGGAGTAAGAAATCCCTAGGCCTCTTTTTTAATCCGAAAAATCCTGACTTTCCAAGTGGAAATGCCCCCTTACAGTATGTAAGGTCTCACCAAAAGAAAAATCCTCTGGAGGGGAAGCAGAGGGAATAGAGTCCTCTGCATCAGAATCCTCATAAGTAGATAAGGGCAAATCCAGATCATCAGAAAAATCAGAATTCTGTTCACAAGATTCGTAAACAACTTCAGTCCTAGGTCTCTTAGAAGGGGGAAGTTGACTTCCCCTGATTAGAGTTAAGATCTTCAGCCATTCTTATTTGTTTTTTAGGCATAGAGGCCTGAGCATGCGGCCTGGGCATCGGTTTCTTAGGCATGGTTCTAGATTTTGGCCTTAACGAAGAAGGAGGCGTCTGTTTAATATGCAAGTCTGTAGGCTTGAACACATCCTCAGAAGCCGGTGCCTGCACAGTAGCTCCAGACCCATCCAAGGTAGAGACATAGTACAGTTTTGTACCTACCTTAAATGTATATGTTCGAGTGTTCACCCTGCTGCAGTCATCATACTTGGGTTATGCTGCCGGCCTGAGTTCCAAAGTCTTGGTCTGGCGTCGGTTGCTGTCGCTTCTTCCCCGATGTCAGTGCGCCAGGGGTATATAAGAGGCATCCGACGCCATTTTCTTCAGTTTTTCTTGCCCCAGATGTCAGGTACCCCAAATAGGTAGGCAATATATATATTATTATATAAAAATGTACATATAAAAATAAAACAATACCTTCAGGCACAAGCAAATACACCACAGAGGTTGTACAGGATATAAAGGTATAGATAAGTCCAGCTAGTTCAGAGGATGGAGGGAGGGTAACCTGGACTGCAGCAGGGTGAACACTCTAACATCTACATTTATGGTAGGTACAAAAAGTACAGTTTTGTACCTACCATAAATGTAGATGTTAGCATGGTTATGCTGCTGCAGTCATCACACTTGGGTTATCTTGCCGTCAGGTGGTCCCTGCAGTCGGCCTGAATTCAAAAACCATGGTCCGGCGTCGGTTGTTGTCGCTTCTTCCCTGACGTCTAAGCGGCAGGGGTATAAAAGAGGCAGCCGATGCCATTTTCTTCAGTTTTTCTTGCCCCAGATGTCAGGTGCCCCAAACTAAAAAGGCAAAATAATAAGCTTGCAAAACATACCTTAGTGAAAAACAATAGTACTAGTTGTAAGCAAATACACCATATAGACATGCATCCCAAAGGTTGATGTACATGGAGGTATAATAAAAGCCTTGTTAGGTAGAGGGGATGTAGGGAGGTTAACCTGGACTGCAGCAGCATAACCACTCGAACATCTAAATTTATGGTAGGTGCACTGCTTTCCCATGCTGTGAGTAGCAAAAGCGGATGCAATGTGTTATCCATTTGGAGATGGTCTGTTTTGAAATAGCCTTTCCTTCTGAGCCTGGTGCATAGGACACAAGGAGTTGGTCAGATGTTCTGAAGGCCTTTGTCCTGTCCAAATAGTAACGTAACTGTCTGTGAATGTCCAAAGAGTGAAGGAGTCTTTCTCCTTTATTCTGTGGGTTTGGATAAAAGGTGGGCAAGTGTATGGTCCAATTGAGAGCCACACTGGATACTACCTTTGGCATGAAGGAAGGGTTGGTGAGTAAGGATACTCTCTCCTGATGGAAAATGATGAAAGGTTCCACTGCCATAAGAGCCTGCAGTTCTGAGACTCTGCGTGCTGAGGTGACAGCCAGCAGCAGGGCTGTTTTCCATGACAAATATTGAAGCTCTGCTGAAAAGGCTGGTTCGAAAGGAGGAAGCGTTAATTTTTCCAGCACAAAATTTAGATCCCAAGTTGGAGTTGGTGGTTTTCTGGGGGGCCTTATATTTTTTGCCCCTCTGAGAAACTGTCTTAGCAAAGGATGAGAGAAAATGGGAGGAATCGTATCATAATGAGCTGAAATGGCTGAAGCATGGATCTTTATGGATGAGAAGGAAAGGCCTTTGTGTAGCATCTCAGCTAGATATTGGAGTATGTGCGGAATATTTGGGATGCCAGGATTTAGGCTTCTGGCCTGGCTCCATACACAAAATCTTTTCCATTTGTCTGAGTAAGTTTTTCTGGTGCTGGGCCTCCTGGCCTCCAAAATGACATTTTGGACGTCCTTTGAGAGAAGTGTTGTTTGATAATTTAAGGTATTTTCCATGCAGCTAGATTTAAGGTCCTTAGTTGACTGTGAAGGATCTGAGGTTTTGTTGGGTTAACAGCAGAGGGAATTGAGGTAACATCCATGGAGGGCTGCGAGCAAAGTTTCGTAGTAGTGGGTATGACTTGGCCAGTCCGGAGCAATAAGGATCATCTGTGGTCTCTCTGATCTGGCTTTCAGTAATACCTGGGTCAGTAGAGGCAGAGGTGGGAAGGCGTAGACTGACAACGCTGCCCAACTGAATGATAGGGCATCCATTTTCCAGGCCAGGGGATAAGTCCTTGTGCAAAATTTTTGTAGCTGGCAATTGTTGGTTGAGGCAAACAGATCTATGTCTGGTGGCCCCCACCTTTGAGTTATCATTGAGAATACTTGCGGGTGTAGTCTCCACTCGTGAGGGTCTGTCAGATTTCTGCTTAATTCGTCTGCCAATATGTTCTCCTTTCCTGGCAGGAATTGTGCTTGCAGTTGTACTTGGCAAGTTAATGCTGTGTTCCACAAGTCCATTGCCTGTCTGCATAGTGGGTAGGTGTGTGTTCCTCCTGGTTTGTTTATGTACCACATAACTGTGGTGTTGTCCGTCCTTATTAGAAGTTGTCCTGGATGCAAGAGGTCCTTGAAGGCTGTTAGTGCATTTTTTACAGCTAGCATCTCCTTTTGATGTTTAATTGCCTTTGGTTTGCAGACCATTTGCCCTGTATGCATTGTCCTGCCATGTGTGCACCCCAGGCGTCGTCTGATGAATTTGTCAAGGTTTGGTTTGCTGGAGGAGAGACAAAAGGAAGGCCCTTGTTTGCTTGGCATGCTTGAGCCCACCATAGAAACTCTTTCTGAAGGCAGGGAATGAGAGTTATACTTGCTTCGAGGCTGTGTCTGTGTTGGGACCATACACTTTTTAGGTATCATTGTAGTTTTTTTCATATGCAGTCTTGCATATGCAATTAGTTGAATGCAGGATGCCATGTACCCCAAT
This sequence comes from Protopterus annectens, assembly GCF_019279795.1. NCBI lineage: Eukaryota > Metazoa > Chordata > Ceratodontiformes > Protopteridae > Protopterus > Protopterus annectens. The sequence goes on along the minus strand of NC_056741.1, from coordinate 300,957,997 downwards.
GCCTGCAGGAATTTCCTTGCAGTGAGCTGGGTAGAAGTTGCCATCTTTTTGAAATACTGAGCCAGTTTTTGCTTGTCTGGTGTGAGGCAAGCCATCTGGGCCGTTGTATTCAAGCTGGCACCCAGGAAAATTATTTCTTGTGAGGGTATTAGTTTTGATTTCTTTTTGTTTACTGTGTACCCTAGGCAACTTAGTAACTTTGTTACAAATGCCAGATGCTGTAGTAGGATGTCTTTGCTGTCCGCTTGGATCAGGCAGTCGTCCAGATATGGATAAATTTGTATTCCTCGTTGTCTGCAGTATGCAATTACTGATACCAGGCATTTCGTGAATACTCTGGGCACAGTAGATAAGCCAAAGGGCAATGCAGAGAATTGATAATGTGTTGTGCTCGTCAAAAATGTGAGGTATCTTCTGCAATCTTGTCTGATAGCGACATGCAGGTATGCTTCTTGGAGGTCCAACGTTACCAGCCAAGACTCCTTGCCCAGCATGGGAAGAAGCTGCTGTAGTGTGAGCATTTTGAATTTGGGAATGTCCAGTTGCGTGTTTAGAATTGAAAGGTCTAAGATGGGTCTCCAGGCTTTGTCCTTTCTTGGTACTAGAAACAGTCTTGAGTAAAATCCTTGACAGGTACCTTTTGAATTGCCTTCATGTTCATGAGCTGAAATTTGCTTTTGTGCCTCTGCCCATTGGTTTGTTTGCAGATTTGGCATGCCTCTCACCCGTGGTAAATTGTGAAAATGAAATCTGTAGCCTCGGGTAATAATATCCAGAACCCATTTGTCCTTTGTTATGATGTGCCAATTTTGTGGAAAAAGAGCCAGCTTTCCTCCTAGAGGTGCTGCCTGGGCAATTTTGCTTGACAGGCGAAGAGGAAAGTCATTGAGTTTGTTTTCTGAAGGGTTGAGATCTGTCGTCTCCCCATCTGAGTTGTTGTTTGCCATTGTCTAGGCCTGAAGGTACCTTGTGCCTGGCCTCTGTCCCTAGGGCGTCTGTACCTGCCCCTTTGGGGTCTGTCTGAAGCAGGAAAGGACCAGTTTTTTGATGGCCAGTTTCTGCTGAAGCGAGGAGGTTGCACCTGTAAAAAATCTTTAACTGTTTGCATTGATTTTGCCTTTTCTTCCATTTTCTTTAAAACTTCCTCTGCTTTGACACCAAATAATGCATCCTTTTGCAGTGGAGCATCCAGTAACTTTGCTTTGACATGTTCTGGTAGGGTCTGCTCTTTTAGCCAAGCATGTCTACATATTACGGACCCTGTGACCGCTGCTCTACATGAGGCCTCCAAAGAATCAAAACCACACTGCAAGGTATGTTTTCCCACTTGTTCTGCTGCATGCAACAAATCCTGCATCCCTTTGAAATCTACTTGGTCTGTCTGAGGGATCATTTTCTGTTTTAACTGAGTAAGCAAGTACTGCTGCTATTTAATCATGTGGAATTGGCAGTTCAATGCCCTCATGGCCAAAGTGGCAGAGGTATACACTTTTTCCCCCATCTTTCTAATGCTTTTGAATCTCTTTCCGCAGGTACTGGATTTTTAGCAGTGGAGGCCTTAACCAGTTTGGGACCCTGGGAAATGGTTTCTGGGTCTGCAGCAGGGCTTTTATATAAAAACTTGTGAGAGTCAGGGACTCTGTAGTATCTGTCTGGTTTAGGTGGTGCTGGAGGTAAGGAATCTGGATTTAGACTGGATTCAGTGTAGACATCATCCAGAATGTCTAAAACAGGAGGAATGGCTAAGGGTCTATGCTGAGGTAGAAGAAGAAACTCACGGAGTCTTTTCTTGGAGTCAGAGTAATCTTGTCCTTCCCAGTGGAAATGCTCTCACATGGTGTGCAGGGTTAAGAGAAGTCTTCAGGGGGGGAAACAGAGGGAATAGATTCCTCAGCATCTGAGTCTTCATAGAGAGGGAAGGGGTCATCCTGTTCCTCAGAGTCTGCTGAGGAAATGGATTCCTGGTCAGAAGGAGGTAAATTTTCCTCCAGTCTAGGCCTTTTGCCAGGAGGGGGTTGGGAACCTCTGATAAGGGTAATCAGGTCCTCCGCCATTTTGAGCATTTGTTTTTTAGGCATAGGGGCCTGTGGAGTCTGTGTACCCGGTTTCTTAACCTTTGGAAGCCTAGCGTATGACTTAACGGAGAGAGTCGTTGGTTTAAAGACACCTTCTAAAACCTAAGGCCTGTCCATAGTCTCCGGATCGCCGCCAGGGCTGGTGTCTGCGAGTTGAGGAGGAACCGGCTCCAGTGGCCCAGTAGATTATGTCTGAGAGGTAATCGCATTTTCTAAGTCTGCGGTAGTCAGGGGCTGCGTAGGCGCCTCACTGAATACCGAAGATCCGGCTGCAGGCCCAACCGAGACCTTGGTATCTGGTCTAGGCTGCCTGTCTTTGTCCTTGCGTTTTTTAAAAATAACGGTTGTCGAAGGTTCCGACGACATGATGTAGTTGAATTTTCTGCCAAAAAAATGTTGGGCGGATCAGCCCGACACTTAATAGTGCGTTTAATGAACCTAGCGCAAACGTCGTGGTCTGGGCCTAGGCAAGGAATACAATAGGAATGGAAATCCTTATGAGGTATTTGCTTCCCACAAGAAATACAATTATTAACTTTGTCTGACATCGGTCTGAGGCAAGAAAAGTTTCCCCAACGGGGTACTTAGCTTTATAGAAGACTTCGGCTGAAATTCTGTTCGAAAATCTCAGGAGCTGGCCGACTGGCACTTGCGAACTGCTTCTGCTTCGGGCACCGCGCGGCAATAAAGACTGAAGAAAATGGCGTCGGCTGCCTCTTTTATACCCCTGCCGCACTGACGTCAGGGAAGAAGCGACAGCAACAGACGCCGGACCAAGGCTTTGGAATTCAGACAGACTGCAGGGACCGTCTGACGGCAAGATAACCCAAGTGTGATGACTGCATTAGCATAGCACGATGAACATCTGTACTATGTTCATCGTGTTACCCTGCTGCAGTCATCACACTTGGGTTGAATCCCAAAGCTAAGGATGGGTGGTGGAGTTAAGCAGGGTTAGAAGAAGCTAGTAGGCCCTGCAAAACTGCAGTGGCAAAACCAGCTCTAGTCTTAGAATATAGAGGTAAGTGATGGTGTTTGGTGAAGGTGTGCACTGAACTCCAAGTTGCAGCTTCCAGAATATCCTTGGTTGGCACCCCCCTGAGAAAGGCTGCTGATGTAGCTGTAGCCCTGGTGGAGTGGGACCTAATGTTAGCAGGTACCGGTTTCCCATGATGCGTGTAGCAGAAACGTGCGTGTAGCAGAAACGTATGCAATGTTCTATCCATTTTGAAATGGTCTGTTTTGAGATAGCTTTTCCTTGTGATCCTGCAGCATAGGCTACAAAGAGCTGGTCAGATTTTCTGAAAGCCTTAGTTTTATCCAAGTAGTAACGTAATTGCCTGTGAATGTCCAAAGAGTGCAGGAGTCTTTCTCCTTTGTTCTGGGGATTTAGAAAAAAGGTGGGCAAATGAATGGTTTGGTTTAGGACCACAATGGATACCACCTTTGGCATAAAGGAAGGGTTAGTTCGTAAAGAGACTCTGTCTTGAAGAAAAATGAGGAAAGGCTCCACTGCCATTAGTGCCTGTAGCTCTGAGACTCTTCAAGCTGAAGCTAGTAGCAGGGCAGTTTTTCCATGAAAGAAATTTTAAATCAGCTGAAAAAGCTGGTTCCAAGGGCGGCAGTGTAAGCTTTTCCAGAACAAAGTTGAGATCCCAAGTAGGTGTTGGTGCTCTCCTGGGCGGTCTTATGTTCTTAGCCCCTCTGAAGTACTGTCTTAGGAGTGGATGTGAAAATAAAGGAGGATCCGTGTTGTAATGAGCTGAAATTGCTGAGGCGTGGATCTTAATAGATGAAAAGGAAAGTCCTTTGTGCAACTTCTCAGTTAAATATTATAGAATCTGAGAAATGTTTGGAACAAGGGGATTTTGGCCTTTAGCCTGGTTCCAGGCACAAAATCTTTTCCATTTGTCTGAATAAGTTTTCCTGGTGTTGGGCCTCCTGGCCTCCAGAATGACATCCATAGCAGCATTGGGTAGAGGTGTTGGCGTTAGGTAATTTGCCATGCAGCCAGGTTTAAAGTCTTGAGCTGGCTGTGTAGAATCTGATTGTCTCGCTGGGTGAGCAGGTGAGGAATTTGTGGTAAAATCCATGGTGGGCCGTGGGCCATGTTCCTTAGAATTGGATACCAGTGCTGGCGTGGCCAGTCTGGTGCAATGAGCATCATTCGTGGCCTCTCTAATCTGTCTTTCAGCAGTACCTTTGCTAGAAGAGGCAGTGGAGGAAAGGCATTTTTGAAGTTGGTAGTTTTGGGGGTTGGCAAACAGATCTAGGTCTGGACGTCCCCATTTTTGAGTTATCATTGCAAATACTTGTGGATCTAGTTTCCACTAGTGGGGATCCATGATGTTTCTGCTTAGGTAGTCTGCCAATGTGTTTTTCTTTCCTGGCAGGAATTGTGCTTGTAGATGAACTTGGTAAGACAGTGCTGTGTTCCACAAGGTCATTGCTTGCCTGCATAGAGGGTAGGAATGTGTGCCCCCTTGCTTGTTTATGTACCACATTACTGTGGTATTGTCCATCTTTATTATTAGTTGTCCTGGGTGTAAGAGGTCCTTGAAAGCTGTTAGGGCATTCTGCACTGCTAGCATTTCTTTTTGATTGATATGCAGATGCCTTTGATCTGTAGTCCATTTGCCCTGAATGCACTGTCCTGCCATGTGCGCTCCCCAGGCATAGTCCGATGCATCTGTTGTCATAGTTTGCCTGGCTGTGGGTAAGGTGAAAGGCTGACCCTTGTTGAGGTGACATGCCTGTGTCCACCATAGAAACTCCTGAAGGCAGGTAATGAGTGGTATCATTGTTTCCAAGTTGTGGCTGTGCTGCGTCCATACGCTTTTCAGGTACCACTGTAATTTCCTCATATGCAGTTTTGCAAATGGTATTAGTAGTATGCAAGATGCCATGAATCCCAAGGCTTGCAGAATTTTTCTTGCAGGGAGTTGGGTCTTTGTTGCCATTATTTTGAAGTATTGAGTCTGCTGTTGTTGCTTGTCTGGCGTGAGATGAGCCATCTGGGCCGTTGTATTCAAGCTGGCACCCAGGAATATTATGCTTTGTTTGGGCACTAGTTCTGATTTCTTTTCGTTTACTGTGTACCCTAGGCAACTTAGGTGTTTGACAAATGCCAGATGCTTTAAAAGAATGTCCTTGCTTTCTGCTTGAATAAGGCAGTCATCCAGGTATGGGTATATTTGAATTCCTCTGTCTGCAGTATGCAATCACTGGTGCCAGGCATTTTGTGAAGACCCTGGGCGCAGTAGATAAGCAAAGGGCAGTGCAGAGAATTGATAATGGGTTGAACCTGCAATGAAGCGGAGGTATCTTCTGCAATTTTATCTGATAGGGACATGCAGGTATGCCTCCTTGAGGTCCAACATTACTAGCCAAGCCTTCTTGCCCAGCATGGGAAGAAGCTGCTGTAGTGTTAGCATCTTGAATTTTGGCACTTGCAGATAGGTGTTCAGAATTGAAAGATCCAAAATGGGTCTCCATGCTTTGTCCTTTCTTGGGACTAGAAAGAGTCTCGAGTAAAATCCTTGTCCTTGCTCCTGTGTAGGTACCTGTTGAATGGCTCATGTCCATGAGAGCTGTAATTTGTTTTTGCGCCTCTGCCCGTTGATTTGGTGGCAGGTTTGGCATTCTTTTTATCCTTGGCAAGGTATGAAAGTGGAATCTGTATCCTTGTGAGACAATGTTTAGGACCCATTTGTCTTTTGTGATGATGTGCCAGTTGTCTGCAAAAAGTGCTAATTTTCCTCCCAAGCGAGCTGCCAAGGGAGATTTGCTTGGTAGTTTGAGGGTTGAGTCATTGTGTTTGTCTTCTGCTAGCTTGGGGCCCGTCTTCTCCTCCTTTCTGGGTAGCAGTACCCCATTGGCGAGGTTTGTAAGGGCCTTGTGACTGACCTCTGCCCCTTGGGCGTCTGTATTTGCCCCTCTGTGATCTGTCAGAAGCTGGAAAGGACCAGTTTTTTGTTGGCCAATTTCTGCTGAAACGAGGGGGTTGTACCTGTAAAAAAATCCTTGACCGTCTGCATACACTTTGCCTTATCCTCCATTTTCTTTAAAACCTCTTCTGCTTTGACACCAAATAATACATCCTGCTGTAAAGGAGCATCCAATAATTTTGCTTTAACATGATCAGGTAGGGTTTGTTCTTTTAACCAAGCATGCCTACGTATGACAGACCCAGTAACAGCTGCTCTACAGGAAGCTTCCAATTAATCAAATCCACATTGTAAAGTATGTTTGCCCACCTGTTCAGCTGCATGCAACAGATCCTGCATTTCCTTGAATTCAGACTGTTCAGAATGTGTGCTCATTTTCTGTTTTAATTGAGACATTAGGAATTGCTGATATTTCAGCATGTGAAACTGACAATTTAATGCTCTCATAGCCAGAGTAGCTGAGGTGTACATCTTCTTTCCCCATCTATCTAGGGCTCTGGAATCCCTTTCAGAGGGCACAGGATTTTTAGCCATAGAAGCTTTAGCCCCTTTGTGACCCTAGGAAATTGTTTCTGGGTCAGCCACAGGGCTTTTATAAAGGAATTTATGTGAGTCAGGTACTCTGTAGTATCTGTCTGGTTTGGCTGGAGCAGGAGGTAGAGAGTCTGGATTTAAACTAGACTCCAAGTAATCATCATCCACAATGTATAAAACTGGAGGCATAGCAAGTGGTCTGTGCTGGGGTAGTAAAAGGAACTCTCGGAGCCTTTTCTTAGAATCATAGTAGTCCTGGCCTTCCCAGTGGAAATATTCCCTCATGGTATGTAAAGTTTCCCCAAAGGAGTAGTCTTCAGGGGGAGACTCTGAGGGAATAGTCTCTTCAGCATCAGAGTCTTCATAAGGGGGAAAAGCGTAATCCTGTTCCTCAGAAGAATCTGAGGAAACTGAAACCTGGTCAGAGGAAGCATAATCCTCCTCTTGTCTTGGTCTTTTATCTGGAGGGGGATGGGAACCCCTGATTAGGGTAATCAAATCTTCAGCCATCTTAAGCATCTGTTTCTTAGGCATGGGGCCTTGAACTGGAGACTGATGTACAGTCTTTTTTGGTTTTAATGGAGTTTTAAGCTTAGCATAAGATTTAATGGTGAGTGCAGTCAGTCTGAAGACACCTTCTGCAATCGAAGGTGTTTCTACTGCACCGGGATCTCCTTCTGCTCCGGTGTCGGAAGGGCCTAATGAAGATGGCTGCGACGGCCTAGTACACTCCCGCTTGAGAATCCGCAGCTGTCTGGGGTTCCAATTCTGCGGTCGTCAGGGGCTGCGTAGGCGCCTCACTGAAAACCGGAGAACCGGCAACAGGCCCAGCAGAGGCCTCGGGGTCTGGCTAGGTCCTAGGCTGTCTGCCCTTATCCTTGCGTTTTTTATGCATGCCAGTAGTCGGCTGCTCCAACGGCATGATATAATTAAATTGCCTACCAAAGTAATGTCGTGCGAAGTCAAAACGGCATTTGATAGTTCGTTTATTAAACCTAGCAAAAAACCGACAACCTGTGACGTTGTGGTCTGGGCCTAGGCAAGGGATACAATAAGAATGGAAGTCCTTATGAGGTATTTGCTTCCCACAAGAAATGTAAATGTTAACTTTTTCTGACATCGGACTGAGGCAAGAAAAGGTTCAACGGGGTACTTGAAGACTTCGGATTGAAATTCGATTCGAAAATCTCAGGTGTCGGCCGACCGGCACTTGCGAACTGCTTCTGCTTCGGGCACCGCACGGCAAGAAAGACTTAAGAAAATGGCGTTGGATGCCACTTGTATACCCCTGGCGCACTGACGTCAGGGAAGAAGCAACAGCAAACGACGCCGGACCAAGACTTTGGAACTCAGGCCGACTACGGGACCGCCTGACGGCAGGACAACCCAAGTGTGATGACTGCAGCAGGGTAACATGATGAACATCTGCAGGTTCCACAGTTGAAGCATCTCGTGCTATACCGGACTCCGAATGGGTCTCAGTAGAGGCATGCGAGTCAGAAGTAGCGGGTATCAGGGGCTGCGAAAGCACCTCAGAGTACTGCAGAACTGGCGACTGTCTTAGGAGAAGCGTCGTCGGCAGCTTTGGACCTCAGCGGCCTGTCTCCGTCTTTATCTTGGCGTTTTTTTTCGGAATCCCGGTAGTCTGATGGCTAACCAATGACATTTCTGGATAATTAAACAGAGAACTGAAATATTTAGAAAAGAAAATATACCGATGGATTGTGCGCTGATTAAATAAAGCACAAAACCGAAAGCAAGGTACGTCGTGGTCAGGACCTAGACAAGGAATACAGTACGAATGAAAATCTTTGTGAGGTATTTGCTTTCCACAAGAAATACAATTAACTTTTACTGACATCGGTAAGGAGCAAGAAAAAGTTTCCCCAATGGGGTACTTAGCTTTAGTTGAAGACTTCGGTTCTGAAACCCGAAAACGAAAATTTCAGGAGTCGGCCGACCAGCACTTGCAAACTGCTTCTGCTTCGGGCACCGCACGGCAAGAAAGACTGGGGTAATGGCGTCGGCTGCATGTTTTATACCCCTGATGACCTGACATCATGGAAGAAGGGACAGCAACCGACGCAGGACCCAAGACTTTGTTAATCAGGCCAACTGAGGGCTACTGCAAGCAGATAACCCAGATGTAATGACTGCAACAGTGAAACACTAAGAACATCAGGAAGAAGTCAAAAACATGCAACAAGAACGAAGGGAAGTTCTCAAAGGGATCTCATCTGCATGGGGAAGCTGTACTCCAACCAATGCAGGCTGGTGAGGAGATTCAACTGTGCAATTCCTAAAGATGGCACTAAAAGACTGAACAACTGACTTCCTGTGACAGGGATTATGCTTCACCTGATGGTAGGGGCTCAGTCGATCCCCTATCACAGGGAGTCAAAGGAGAGAATTCTGAGTTTGGAAAGCTGCCAGTGTGGCTTTATGCAGGCAAAGAAAGTACAGTTGTGTACACTTAACATAAATATAGATGTTAAGAGTGTATTCACTGTTGCAGACATTACATTTGGGTAATCTGCTGGCAGGTTGCCCTCAGTCGGCCTGAATAACAAAGTCTTGCTGTCCCTTCTTCCATGACGTCAGGTCATCAGGGGTATAAAACATGCAGCCGATGCCACTACATCAGGTTTTTCTTGCCCCAGACGTCAGGTGCCCCCCAAATGGGGAGCAAAGTATATAAATAATTTAACACACAAAAATATATACCTCCAAACAAAAGCAAATACACCAAAAAGGCTTTAAAGTGTAGTAAAATAAAGGAGAGGCATAGTAAGAGAAAAGACAGGGGGCTGGAAGGAGGGTAACCAGGACTGCCCCAGATGTCAGGTGCCCCCCAAATGGGGAGCAAAGTATATAAATAATTTAACACACAAAAATATATACCTCCAAACAAAAGCAAATACACCAAAAAGGCGAGGCATAGTAAGAGAAAAGACAGGGGGCTGGAAGGAGGGTAACCAGGACTGCAACAGTGAATACACTCGAACATCTACATTTATGGTAAGTGTACACAACTGTACTATGTTCTTCATGTTTCACTGTTGCAGTCATTACATTTGGGTAGATTCCCAAAGCTAAGGTTGGGAGGATGGATTTATGCAGTATTAGGACCGGTTATAAGGCCCTGCAAAACAGCAGTGGCAAAACCAGCTCTGGATTTAGAGAAAATTGGTAAATGATAGTTCTTGGTTAAAGTATGAACTGAACTCCAGGTAGCAGCTTCTAGAATATCCCTGGTAGGAACACCTCTGAGAAAGGCTGTAGAAGTTGATGCAGCCCTGGTGGAATGGGATCTGATCCCCTGGGGGATAAGGTTTTCCATGGTGCTTATAGCAGAAATGAATACAATAGATTATCCATTTGGAAATGGTTTGCTTTGAAATGGCCTTTCCCTCTGCCCCTGCAGCAAATGCTACCAGCAGTTCAGATTTTCTTCGAGATTTAGTCCTGTCCAAGTAAAATCTAAGTTGAATGTGTACATCCAATGAATGCAGAATCCGCTCCCCCTTGTTCTGTGGATTGAAAAAGAAAGTTGGCAAATGAATGGACTGATTAAGAGCCACACTGGATACCACCTTGGGCATGAAGGATGGGTTGGTCCTGAGTGACACCCTGTCCTAATGAAATATGATGAAAGGCTCCACTGCCATAAGGGCCTGCAATTCAGAAATCCTTCTAGCCAGAGTGATTGCTAAAAGGAAGGCTGTTTTCCAGGAAAGAAAGTTTAAGCCTGCAGTAGCAGCTGGCTCGAAAGGACGTAGAGTGAGTTTCTCCAATACAAAGTTAAGGTCCCAGGCAGGGGTTGGAGCTCTCCCGAGTGGCTTTTTGGCCCCTCTGAGAAACTTCTTTAGCAGAGGATGAGAGAAGGGGGTGGGGGTGTTCTGTGTTGTAATGAGCTGAAATGGCCGAGGCACGGATTTTTATGGAAGAAAAATATAGGCCCTTGTGAAGCATCTCAGTTAAGTATTGCAAAATCTGAGGTAAATTGGGCACTGCTGTGCTCCATCCCTTGAGACCGATTCCAGGCACAGAATCTTTTAAATTTGTCAGCATAAGATTTTCTAGTGCTAGGTCTTCTCGCCTCCAAAATGACATTCATCACAGGTTTGCTGAGGGATGCTAAGAAGGAATTTAAGTGATTAGCGAAGCAGCAAGATTCAATGTTTGGAGCTGAGGGTGCAGAATTTGGTTGTTCTGCTGAAACAGTAAAGAAGGTGTCTGAGGCAGGTGCCATGGAAAAATTTTTGACAGACTGCGTAGGAGTGGGTGCTAGTGTTGGCGAGGCCAGTCTGGAAGAAGCAAAATCATTTTTGGTTTGTCCTGTTTGACTTTTAGTAGAACTTTGGAGAGCAAAAGCAGACGGGGAAAGGCATAGACTGATCGGTTTTCCCAGCTGAAGGGCAGAGCATCCACTTTCCAGGCTTTTTTGTGAGGAGTTCTTGTGCAAAATTTGTCCAACTGGTAGTTCTGGGGTGAGGCAAAGAGATCTATGTCCAGGCTCCCCCATTTGCGTGTCAACATGTTGAAAATCCGTGGTTCCAGTTTCCATTCATGTGGGTCCATGAGATTTCTACTTGGTTCGTCTGCCAAAATATTCAGCTTTCCTGGCAGGAATTGAGCTTGTAGTTGTATCTGACAGCTCAAGCCTGTGTTCCACAATACCATGGCTTGTCTGCAGAGGGGGTAGGAATGTGTATCCCCCTGCTTGTTTATGTACCACATAACTGTGGTGTTGCTCATCTTTACCATTAGTTGCCCTGGATGAAGGTAGTCCTTGAAGGCTGTCAGTGCATTCTGTACAGCTAGCATTTCTTTTTGATTGATATGAAGGTGCATTTGATTCGGGCTCCATTTGCCCTGAATGCACATCCCTGCCAGATGAGCCCCCCATGCATAGCCTAATGCATCTGTAGTTAGGGTTTGGGAGGCAGGGGGTGGTGTGAATGGCAGTCCCTTGTTTTGGTGGCAGGCCTCTGCCCACCATAGGAACTCTAGTTGCAGGCAAGGTACAATAGGAATCATTATTTCCAGGCTGTGACAATGTTGACTCCATAAACTTTTTAAGTACCACTGAAGTTTCCTCATATGCAGTCTTAAATATGGAATTAGAAGAATACAGGAGGCCATGAAACCCAAGGCTTGCAGTATTTGTCTTGCAGATAGGGTTTTTGTGGCCACCTGTTTGAAGTCACCCACCAACTGAATTTGTTTTTCTGGCGCAAAAAAAGCCATCTGGGCAGTTGTCTTCAAGCTTGCACCCAGGAATGTAATTTTTTTGAAAGGGTACTATTTGTGATTTCTTTTCATTTTTGGTGTACCCTAGACAAGTTAGAACCCTTTTTATAAACGTTAGAAGAATGGCCTTGTTTTCTGCCTCAATTAAACAATCGTCCAGGTATGGATATATTTGAATATATTTCTTTGCTTGCAAAATGCAATTACTGAAGCCAAGCACTTTGTAAAGACCCTGGGCGCAGTAGATAAGCCAAAGGGCAGTGCAGAGAACTGATAATGCAAGTAGCCTGTTTTGAAGCTGAGGTATCTTCTGCAAGACTCCCTGATTGGAATATGCAGGTAAGCCTCTTAGATCTAGAGTTGCCAACCAGGCATCTTTGCCTAGCATAAGAAGTAACTGCTGAAGAGTCAGCATCTTGAATTTTGGAATGTCCAGAAAAATGTTTAGAGTAGACAGATCCAGAATTGGACACCATGATTTGTCTTTTCTGGGTACCAGGAAAAGTCTGGAATAGAAACCTTGTCCCTTTTCCTCTTCTGGTACTAGTTGAATAGCCCCCATGTTTAAGAGGGCAAGTACTTGTTTCTGAGCCACTGCCCACTGATTTGGGGGCAGATCTGGCCATCGGTTTGGAGTTGGCAACATGTGGAAAAGAAATCTGTATCCCTGGGACACTAATTAAAACCCATTTGTCCTAGGTTAAGTTGCCAGTTTTTCAAGTGCCAGTTTTCCCCCCAAAGGGGTGGCTAAAAGGTAAGTGCTTGGTAATTCTAAAGGAAAGTCATCGAGACTGTTTACCATAGGGAGGTGTCTTGTTTCCAGATGTGGAAGAGGAGGCACCCCATTGCTTAGTTTTGAAAGCCCCTTGGAACTGAAACCTGGTGTTTTTGGAATGTCTGGGTTTGGCTTGAATGGCTCTGGAAGGAAATGGAAAGGACCAGTTCTTAGTAGGCCAGTGCCTAAATCTTGGAGGTTGTACTCTTAAGAAATCTTTCACAGTCTGCATAGATTTAGCTTAATCTTCCATCTTTTTTAGAACTTCTTCAGCCTTATTGCCAAACAGATGATCCTGCTGCAAAGGAGCATCCAACAATTTTGCTTTAACATGATCAGGCAGAGATTGCTCCTTAAGCCAAGCATGCCTTCTAAGCACAGACCCAGTAACAGCAGGCCTCCAAAGAATCAAAACCACATTGCAAAGTATGTTTTCCAACTTGCTCAGCTGAATGCAATAAATCCTGCAAATCTTTATTTCCCACTCGGTCAGAAATCAAAATCATTTTCTGTATAAGCAGTCCCATGATATGCTGCTGGTATTTAAGCATATGGAATTGACAGTTTAAAGCCTTGATTGCCAAGGTTGCAGAAGTATAAACCTTTTTACCCAATCTATCCAGTGCCCTGCAATCTCTATCAGAAGGGGTAGGATTTTAGCAGTAGAAGCCTTAATGCCCTTGGGCCCCTGAGAAATGGTTTCAGGGTCCGCAACAGGATTTTTAAAAAGGAATTTGTGGGAGTCAGGAATCCTGTAGTATCTCTGTCTGGCTTACAAGGGTCCGGAGGCACAGAATCAGGGCCATACTGGATTCTGAAAACACATCAACAATGTCTAGTACAGGAGGTATAGCCAAAGGGCCTATGCTGAGGAAGAAGGAAATCCCTAAGCCTCTTTTTAGATTCAGAAAAATCCTGACTTTCCCAGTGGAAATGCTCCCTTAAGGTATGTAGTGTCTCCCCAAAAGAAAAATCCTCAGGGGGAGAAGCAGAAGGAATGGAATCCTCTGCATCAGAGTCCTCATAAGTAGGTATGGACAAATTCATAATCCAGTTCAGTCCTAGGCTTCTTAGAAAGGGGGGGTTGACTACCCCTGATTAAATCTTCAGCCATTTTGATCATTTGTTTTTTAGGCATAGTGGCCTGAACATGCGGGCCTGGGAGTCGGTTTTTAGACATCGGTCGAGATTTTGGCCTTAATATTGAAGGTGTGTCGATTTAGTATACAAATCTGCAGGCCTGAATACACCCTCAGAAGCCGGTGACTGCACAGTGGCTGCGGACCCAAGGTACAGACATCCGCAGGTTCCATAGGTGAAGCATCTCGCGGCATACCAGACTCCGAATGGGTCTCAGTCGAGGCCTACGTATCAGAAGTAGCGGGTATCAGGGGCTGCAGAAGTGCCTCACTGAGTACCGGCGAACTGGCGACTGGCTTAGAAGCGTCGTTGGCAGTTTTGGACCTCAACGGCCTGTCTCTATCATTTTCTTTGCGTTTTTTCGATATTCCGGTAGTCGGATTGCTAACAGACGTTATTTCTGGATAATTAAACAGAGAACCAAAATATTTAGAAGCAAAAATATACCTACGACGGATAGTGTGCTGATTAAATAAAGTACAAAACTGACAATGTACGTCGTGGTCAGGGCCTAGGCAAGGAATACAGTACAAATGGAAATCCTTATGGGGTATTTGCTTCCCACAAATAATACAATTATTAACTTTTACTGACATCGGTAAGGAGCAAGAAAAAAAAATTTTCCCCAACGGGGTACTTACCTTTTTAGTTGAGGACTTTGGTTCTTAAACTCGAAAACGAAAATTTCAGGAGTCGGCCGACCGGCACTTGCGAACTGCTTCTGCTTCAGGCACCGCGTGGCAAGAAAGACTGATGTAATGGCGTCGGCTGCATGTTTTATACCCCTGACGACCTGACGTCATGGAAGAAGGGACAGCAACCGATGCAGGACCCAAGACTTTGTTAATCAGGTCGACTGAGGGCAACCTGCCAGCAGATTATCCAAATGTAATGACTGCAACAGTGAAACACGAACATCATCCTATACACTACTGAGGCAGTGTGAATGATGGACATCTGCAGCTACGTGAGTTCAGAAGCATGTCGAATTCACTTTTTACGCCAACTACTACAAGAATGATGCCATGCTCGTGATCAGACAGAAACTGGGCTTCTCTCTACTTATGAGAATTTTTATCACACTGCACTATTTTGCTTTCATGACAGCATGAACTGGAGAAAGTCTGGTTACAACTCTTCCTTAAGTCCTCAGGGCAACAAGTATTAACCACATCTCAAAATGGATACTGGGGAGACCCTTTTACAGTGCAACTTTCTCTGGTCACAGAAGAGAAAATGAGGGTCCCCAAATCCATTAAAGAAACGCTCAAGGTAAATTCCACAATGCGAATAGTGGGGATCATTCACTATTCCAAAGTCCAGTGGCAAGGGCTTGTCACCAACTGAATACTTACATCTAATGACTGCACCAAATGACAGAACATCTACTTAAAAACACCAAGACTGTCAGGCTTGTAAAGAGAATCATTAAGATTTTGGCCACTATTAGCCCCAAGGTTACAGAAGCATTGCCACCTAGGATGCCAGAAATATCAAGACCTCCTAATCTTCTCTCTGTGCAGTAATGACCAACAATAAGTGTCCAGCTCTGCACCGGTGAAGGTAATCCATTCAGATGGACTCAGACAAGACTTTGTACAGTTTATGGAGACCCATAGGGCTGGTAAGCATGGGAGAGACCAATCCAATATGCTAATGGGGTCCACTGACAAAGCCACCACAAAAACAGTAATCCACATAAGAACTTGCTGAGGTTCTTAAGCTGCAAGGCCTTCAACCACAAGCAGCACCTTGGCAAAACACTGCACTCTGGTACTGTCCACCAACAGCAAATTATTCTTTAATGTTGATCGCAGACACTAATCCATCCTGTCCAGTGACAGCATCCAGATGCCCTTCAATGGCAGCAAAGTGATAACCTTCTGGAAGGTCACTACTGATTTTGACTCTACGAATTCCAATCCCTACAGAAGTAAGCAAAGTTGGGAAGAAAGCTGCTGGTTCTGCTCTGAAGGATGAAGCTCTTTATGACACCATCTATGCAATGTAGTCTGGACCTGCCCCAAGAGCTCTGCACAAACAAGCTGGGTTTCTGAGTAGAGATTGTTCTGCAGGAAAACCTCATAGCTCAAACAAATTTCAAAAGTGGTCAACCAAGACGAGTACTTACTTAGTCAGTCCTTGGTGAGTCGTCAAAGCCCAGATAAACATGCAGAACCACCCCCCACTGGCAGATAACGTGGAGAGGGTGACCTCATTAGCCTAAGCAGCACCTGGAAAGAGGCAAGATCATCTGATGCTTGACAGCCCTTCTCCGTCTACAATGGGGTGGGGGTAACCACACCGCAGTGTTTTATCAAGGTGCTAGCTGTGGTGACTGGGGCCCCTGGCCAAAGTCAGGGCGGTTAATATTACACGGAGTTACATGGCAGCCATCAGTGAATGTTGTAGAGTCTTAACCAACAAACTCCTCCTGAGCCCTGACACATGGAAGGCAGAAAAGTTTTCCACAAATAAGTACGGATGTATCAAGTGTAGATAAGTGAGACACACTGCTGAGAAACTCGACTGCCTGCTGCAAGGTGGCAAAATATTGCAGTCTCCAGATCCTACTGCTGGACCAAGGAGATCAAGCAAATGCTCATTCTAAGAAGACTGGTCAAGATTTCACTTCATTTATATGGAGGCTTACAGACGGTATCTATATTCTTGGGAAATGCGACAGAAGAACCAGAGTACTTCCACAATGCATGCATGGTATCTTTAATGATTGGTACCTCAGTGGGGAGGGAATGACCCAAGGATCCCTCCTTCTTCCCTTTCAGGCATTCCTAGAAACAAAGATGAAACGGGCCAAAAACCAGTCCAAAAAGGACTTTATGAGCTTCAGGGTTTATAAAAGGAGGGAGATCCTCCTGCGGCAAGGTCTTATTATGTTTTATCTATTTCAGCTTAACAGTCTCTAGGTCCTCAGAATCCTTACAAGAGACAGAGGAGGAGAGATCACACCCTCCAACACCTCGCTAAGAGAATGTACTCATGCAGAGATGATGTGCAGGGGTTCCCTATTAGTAAGTCAAACGCTTACCTTATCGAATTCCTAAATGTTGACTCATCCGTAGCGAAATGCGAAAACAATGAACGTCCAGAAGACAGAAACTGGAAACATCGAATTGTCATGGTTGGCCTTCTGCGGTATAGCTCCGTAAGGTAAGTGTGCAATAGTTATGGACCTTAGGATTAGGGTGCGGGTTAAGGTAAGTGCATGGATGGTAATGTATGTTATATTTAGTGTAGGGTTTTGTTAAGTGTATGTGTGTCGAATATTTAGTTTGTTTGTGTTTAGCTTTTTAAGGTAAGTGTGCGATAGCTACGGACGTTAGGGTGCGGGTTACGTTTAGTGCATACTTACTGGTATACGTAAGATTTAGTGTAGGGTTATAAGTAAGGTTTAGTTTAGGGTTAGATGACTGGATTTGGTTAGAGTATGTATGTGGTTTATTTAGTTTGTGTAGGCAGTATGTAGCGGGCGGTGGGGTGGGACAAATATGACAGTTTGAGGTTTTGAATTTAGCGGCTTAGGGCGTTCTGTGTTTTTGCAGGTCGATGGGGACATGTTGATGTTTAGGGATTCGATAAGGTAAGCGTAAATGTTTATAAAACAGACCCATGTGCAGGAATGAGTAAGCACTAGGTTTCACTGACAAAGTACCAATGTTAGCAGAGCTCCTCAAATGTGACAAAGGTACAATGTGCTTGGTACTGGCACTAGGTCTTGTTTTAGGTTCATAGGTTCATACTAGGCTACCTGCCCTAGGGCATTTATAAGCCTATCCAGAGTGTGTTTGGCTTTCGCCACCCATTTTAAATTAATTTTGCTATGCCCTTTTTCGAGGTTAGTATACTGTGCCTCTGTCTAACAAATACAGAAGTGATACCCGGGGTAAACCTACGATCTCCCATCCACTCATCAAGATTCCTCTTGAAGAGAATCAATGAGGGACTCTGCCTAACCTGGACTGGGATTTTATTCCAGAGTGAAGGGAGCCTCTGGGTTATGAATCTGTCCCCCCAGCATGTCCTATTTATTTCAGTGCTGAGGTTCAAGTCTCTCGAACGCGTAGCTTGATGGGATTTGGATTTTCTGAGGTGCAGCATGTCCATTAATTCCGGGTTGGACATGGCTTTATACATCAGGCAGAGATCGCCTCTGAGCAGGCGGTATGCCACTGAGTAGAGCTGGAGTTTCTTTAACCGGGCAGCATATGGCATCTGTTTGAGCCCTTTGATCCTCTTGGTGACGTACTTTTGGGGTCTTTCCAGTTGCTGCAGGTGTCTAGTAAAGTACATCCCAAAAGGGGCATTGTACTCAATTATGAGCCTGATGAGGGATGAGTAAAGAGGCATGATTACCTCCCCTGATCTAGATGTGAATCCCTTCATGATTAGGTGGGCTATATAAAATGTTTTTCTAAACATTTTGGCCACGTGGTTGTCAAATGAGAGATTGCTTTCAACTTGGGTCCCCAGGTCCCTAATTACTTCTTCTGTACTTAATGGATTACCACCTATGTGGTAATTTGTGAGCACTTTGTTTTTGCCAAAGGGGGTGACTATACACTTTTTGGCGTTTAGCTTGAGGCCATGGCTCTGGCACCAGTTGTCTGTTTCTATGAGGCCCTTTTGGAGAATGCTTGTGTCGGCTGGAGTCTCGATTATGGCGCCCAGTTTGCAGTCATCTGCGAACTTGGTCAGCCACAGTCCTTCCGTGTTGGCCTGTACCTCCGAGAAATATATACCGAACAAGAGAGGTTCCAGGACTGAGCCTTGTGGGACGCCACTTGTAACTGGTTTGGAGTCTGACATGGCTCCAGCAAGTCTAACCATGTGGGTTCTGTCCTTGAGCCAAGTTTTCAACCCATCTAGTGATATAGGGGTTTATATTTAAGCTGGTGAGCTTCTCTATAATGCCAGAGTGGGGTACTGTATCGAAGGCTTTTGCGAGGTCCAAGTAGGCTGTGTGGACCACCTTCCCCTCGTCAATGTCCTTGGTGACTGTTTCAAAGAAATCAACCAGGTTTAAGAGACAGGATCTGCCCTTAAAGCCGAACTGGGTAGGATCCAGTGTCTGTAGGTCCCCAATATCTTTATGAGGTCCATGATGATCCTTTCCATAGCTTTGCAGACCAAGCTAGTCGGGCTTGTGGGGCGATAGATTCCAGGATCCGTTGAGGCACCACCTGTGTGGAGAGGGACCACTGTTGCTGTACGCCACTCTTTGGGTACATATCCTGTGGTAAGGCTGAGATTGAACAGTAGTTTTATGTTTGGGTTTAGCTCTTCTTGGAGTTCATGTAGGACACAGCCCAGGACACAGTCTGGTCCCATTGATGCTGTGTTTTTTGCTTTGGAGAGGGCGGATCTTACCTGAGCATCTGAGATGTCAGGGGGGCAGCACTCTGCTGGGATAGATATTTGCCCTTTTGGTGGGGAGGGGGGGGGGGGAGAAGTTTGCGCTGAACCTGTCAGCTAGGATGTTGGCAATGTCTGTGGGTTCGGTGTATTTTGTCATTTTGGACTAATTCTGAGCATATCTGGGAATTCCCACCCAGGTTCCTAACATAACTAAAGAAAGCCTTGCGATTATTCTTAGTGTCCTGTGCAATTTTTCTCTAGAAGCTGGCCTTAGACGATTTCATGAGTGCCCGTAGTTTTTTGCTAATACTGATCAGAGATGCCTTCCCTTTTTGGGATTTTGCTCTATCATGTAGTAGCTTCCTCCTTCTATTGTATAGTTTGTTTATGGCTGGGGTCCACCAGACAGGATGTCTGCCTTTGGAGGATTGGGTCTTGGTTTTATTTGGGATTGCATGATCCATGCATTCCTGAAGGTGTTCATAGAATGCGTTTATAAAGGATTCTGCTGTCTGGGCCGTATTTTCCACAGGCCCGGGGGCTTTGAAGGATTCCACCTCAGTTTTGAGGAGTGTGAAATTTGCTTTAGAGAAGTTTTTCACTGTGGTTTTCAGGGCAGGGGGTGGAGTCGGGATGTGAATATCCAGTGAGATTAGTTTATGGTCTGATATTACCAGTGAGGGATACACTTCTGGTCTGGAGCACAAAGTCCCCATGTTGGTGATGATCAGGTCCAGTATGTTTTCCCCTCTTGTGGGAGTGGTAACAAGTTGTTCCATAGCATTTGAGTTTATAAATTCTAGGAACCTTTGGGCTAGGGTGTTTGAGCTGGAGTAATGCTCCCAGTCTATGTTTGGGTAGTTGAAGTCGCTCAATATAATGGTGTTTGGAGAGACCTTCATATTTTCCAGTGTTCTCAGGAAGGCTGAGTGGGGTTTCCTGGGTTTGGGAGGGTGGTCTGTAGCAGGCTATAAACTAGAAGGCAGTTTTACCCACTGTTAGTTGCACATGGATAGTCTCTGATGCTTTCGTGCTGTGCCACCAACCTGGAGGTGTGGGTATCTTTGACGAATATTGATACTCCCCCTCCTTTTGTGGTTCGGTCCAAGTTTTGGGGCCGAAAAGCATGGTATGAGGTATAACCTGGTAGTGCTGGGGTGCTCTCTCAGGAGCCTTGAACCAGGTTTCTGTTACTGCACAGATATCGATCTTCTCCACGCTAAGGAGAGTTTCAAGTGCGTGCATCTTGAGGTTTAGACTTCTGGCGTCGAGTAGCATTACTCAGTTTCTTATCCCTTGTGATACCTATGGCGGTGGGTTTGTCTTTTGAGCCTTGCCTAAAAAAGGCACTATGGGGGTAGCAAAAGCCTTTGCCAATATCCGAAAGCCCAGGGGTGACAGGTGCAAGCCGTCCCTAGCGAAGCATCGTGGGTTGTCGAGCATGTCATCCCAGGCTGACAGGCATTGGATCCCCTTTGAATGACACCAATACTTAAGCCAATTGTCGAAATTGATCATCTTGTCTTCATATTGTGGCATCATTCTTGGTGAGGGTAAGATGCTACTCAAAGTCAGGGTCATACCGGCCTGGGCTACATGCTCAGAGAGCTCCTCTATGTCTCTTTTCATGTAGTCCAGGGAGGTACGTCTCAGATCATTCACACCAGCATGGACAATGACAGAGTCATATTTGTACTTGCCTTGGAGTGACCTGAGTGCTTGTGTTATGTGGCAGATCCTAGCGCCCAACAGGCAGCTCACAGTGACCTTCTTGTTCAGCCTGGTGAGCGGGACATCAGTGTGCCTGACGATAGAGTCACCTATTACAAGTGTATCAGGTGTGTTGTTTAGCCTTAAGGGCTGTGACTGTTCAGCACACTGGCTTTGTGAGCTATGTGTTGCACGTGTCTTGTTTTGGGGTAGCGGTTGCTTGGGTGTCTGCTTTGGAGGTCTCTGCTGCTTAGGCAGATTTTTATTTAGAGCCTCCGAGTATGTTTTTGTGTGTTTATGTGTTTGGTTTGCTGTCGTGGTAGGTCTACGTGAGACTGGAATTGTAGTGAGTGTGGTTTCCTTCTCCTCCTGGCTGGTTTCGCCAGTACTGAGTAGAGAGAGCTTAGCCTCCAGTATGGCTATATGGTTGCATCTCTCACATGCGTTGAAATTTGTTGGGAGGAGGAGAGGGTTGTCTGTGTACATGAGGCAGTTTTAACATTGCCTCAAGATACCCAGATTCACCAGCTGGACCGGAGAAGAGATTGACAACTGACCTTTGGACATGATAGAATAGTACTGGGAATTCCTTTATAATTGAAAAAAAAGGGCCAATGGGGAACGAGGTACTCAAGGGGAGTTTGTGAGGGTGTAGTGCTTTTAATATTTTAGTGCTGACTTATATAACTGCTTTAGTGAGCAAGTGCCAGGTAAAGTACAGTTTTGTACCTACCATAAATGTAGATGTTTGAGTGTACACCCTGCTGCAGTCATCACACTTGGGTTATCCTGTCGTCAGGTGGTCCCGCAGTCTGCCGGAATTCCAAAGTCTTGGTCCGGCGTCGGTTGCTGTCGCTTCTTCCCTGACGTCAGTGCACCAGGGATATATATATAATGCATCAGACGCCATTTTCTTCAGTTTTTCTTGCCCCAGATATCAGGTGCCCCCAAAAAGGTGGTCAGTAATTAGTACCAAATTAAGTAATTTTTGCACAAACACAAAATCCCTCCAGCTATAAGCAAATACATCAGGAAGGTATTGTAGAGATTTAGCCAGTTAGATCAGAGGGGATGGAGGGAGGGTAACCTGGACTGCAGCAGGGTGTACACTCGAACATCTACATTTATGGTAGGTACAAAACTGTACTATGTTCATCATGTTACCCTGCTGCAGTCATCACACTTGGGTAGAATCCCAAAGCTATGGATGGGTGGAGGAGTTACAGAGGGTTAGAGGAGGCTAGAAGGCCCTGCAGAACTTCAGTGGCGAAGCCAGCCCTAGTCTTAGAGTAAAGTGGTAAGTGATAGTGTTTGGTAAAGGTGTGTACTGAAAGTTGCAGCTTCCAAAATCTCCTTGGTTGGTACCCCCCTGAGGAAGGCTGTAGATGTAGCTGTTGCCCTGATAAGAGTTGGGCCTAATGGAAGCAGGAACTGTTTTTCCATGATGGGTATAGCAAAAACGAATGCAATGTCCTATCCATTTGGAAATGGTTTGTTTTGATATAGCCTTCCCTTGTGAAGCTGTAGCATAGGAAACAAAGAGCTGGTCAGATTTTCTGAAAGCCTTAGTTTTATCCAAGTAGCGAAGTTGCCTGTGAATGTCCAAGGAATGCAGGAGTCTTTCTCCTTTGTTCTGTGGGTTTGGGAAGAAGGTGGGTAAGTGAATGGTTTGATTTAAAGACACACTGGAAACCACCTTAGGCATGAAGGAAGGATTAGTTCATAGAGAGACTCTGTCTTGATGGAAAAAGAGGAAAGGTTCCACTGCCATTAGTGCCTGTAGCTCTGAGACTCTTCTAGCTGAAGTTATTGCTAGCAGCAGGGCAGTCGTCCATGATAGGAACTGTAGATCTGCAGAGAAAGCTGGTTCAAAGGGAGGTAGCGCAAGTTTTTCCAGAACAAAATTTAGGTCCCATGTTGGTGTAGGTTCTCTCCTGGGGGGGCCTAATGTTTTTTGCCCCTCTGAGGAACTGCCTTAGAAGTGGATGCGAAAATAAGGGTGGTTCCGTGTTGTAGTGGGCTGAAATAGCTGATGCATGGATTTTAATGGAAGAAAAAGAAAGTCCTTTGTGCAACATCTCAGTTAAATACTGTAGAATCCGAGGCAGGTGAGGCTGAAGTGTGTTTTGGCCTTTAGCTTGGTTCCAAGCACAAAACCTTTTCCATTTGTCCGAATAGGCCTTCCTGGTGCTGGGCCTCCTAGCTTCCGGAATAACATCCATAACTGCTTGGGAAAGAGGAGCTGGCTGGATGTTTAGGTGATTTTCCATGCAGCCAGATTTAAGGTTTTTAGCTGGCTGCGAAGAATCTGATTGTTTTGCTGTGTGAGCAAATGGGCAATTTGTGGTAAAATCCAAGGTGGGCCCTGGGCCATATTTTTCAATAGTGGGTACCAGTGCTGGCGTGGCTAGTCTGGGGCTATGAGCATCAGTCGTGGTCTCTCCTTTCTTTCAGAAGCACCTTTGTGAGGAGAGGCAATGGAGGGAAGGCATATACTGTCAGGTTTTTCCAACTGAATGAGAGTGCGTCCACTTTCCAAGCTTGATGGTGAAGTGTCCTTGTACAAAATTTTGTTAGTTGATAGACCTGTTTGCCAGTCCTCAAAACTATGTCTGGAAGGCCCCATTTTTGAGTCATCATTGCAAATACTTGTGGATCCAGTTTCCACTCGTGGGGATCCATGATGTTTCTGCTGAGGTTGTCTGCCAATGTGTTCTTTTGTCCTGGCAGGAATTGAGATTGCAACTGAACTTGGTAAGACAGAGCTGTGTTCCACAAGGTCATTGCTTGCCTGCATAGAGGGTAGGAGTGTGTACCCCCTTGTTTATGTACCACATTACTGCGGTGTTGTCCGTTCTTATTTTAAGTTGTCCTGGATGTAATAGATTCTTGAAGGCTGTCACAGCATTCTGTACAGCTAGCATCTCTTTTTGATCGATGTGCAGATTCCTTTGATCTGCAGACCATACGCCTTGAACGCACTGTCCTGCCATGTGTGCCCCCTAGGCGTAGTCCGATGCATCTGTTGTCAGTTTGCCTGGCTGTGGGCAAGGTGAAAGGCTGACCCTTGTTGAGGTGACATGCCAGTGACCACCACAGAAACTCCTGTTGTAGGCAGGGAATGAGAGATCATTGTGTCCAAGCTTTGGCTGTGTTGAGACCATACGCTTTTTAGGTACCACTGTAATTTCCACATATGCAGCTTTGCAAATGGTATTAGTAGTGTGCAAGATGCCATGAAGCCCAAGGCCTGCAGAATTTTTCTTGCAGGTAGTTGGGTCTTTGTTGCCATTGTTTTGAAATATTGAGTCAGTTGTAGTTGTCTGTCTGGCGTCAGATAAGCCTTCTGGGCCGTTGTATTCAAGCTGGCACCCAGGAATGTCATTTTGTGAGGGTACTAGTTATGATTTCTTTTCGTTTACTGTGTACCCCAGGCAACTTAGAAGATGTTTTACAAAAGCCAGATGTTGTAAGAGGATGTCCTTGCTTTCTGCTTGGATGAGGCAGTCGTCCAGGTATGGGTATATTTGAATTCCTCTGTCTGCAGTATGCAATTATTGGTGCTAGGCATTTTGTGAAGACCCTGGGCGCAGTAGATAAGCCAAAGGGCAGTGCAGAGAATTGGAATGGGTTGAACCTGCAATGAAACGGAGGTATCTTCTGCAACTTTGTCTGATAGGAACATGCAGGTATTGCCTCCTAGAGGTCCAACGTTACTAGCCATGCTTTCTTGCCCAACATGGGAAGAAGCTGCTGTAGTGTTAGCATCTTCAATTTGGGTACTTGTAAGAAGGTGTTTAGAATTGAAAGGTCCAGAATTGGTCTCCAGGCATTGTCCTTTCTGGGAACTAGAAAGAGTCTTGAGTAAAATCCTTGGCCTTGCTCTCGAGTAGGTACCAGATGAATGGCTCATGTCCATGAGAGCTGTAATTTGTCTTTGTGCCTCTGCCCACTGATTTTGTGGCAGGTTTGGCATTCCTCTTTTCATTGGCAAGGTGTGAAAATGGAATCTGTATCCTCGTGAAATTATGTCTAGGACCCATTTGTCCTTTGTGACAATGTGCCAGTTGTCTGAAAAAAGTGCGCGTTTTCCTCTCAAGGGGGTTGCCAAGAGTGTTGCTTGGCCAGATGAGGTGCAAGT
Organism: Protopterus annectens; assembly: GCF_019279795.1. NCBI lineage: Eukaryota > Metazoa > Chordata > Ceratodontiformes > Protopteridae > Protopterus > Protopterus annectens. The sequence goes on along the minus strand of NC_056741.1, from coordinate 300,933,046 downwards.
CATTGAGTTTGCCTTCTGGTAGTTTGGGACCTGTCTTCTCCTCCCTTCTGTGCTGCAGTGCCCCATTGTCGAGGTTTGTACTGGGCTTGTGGTTGTCCTCTGCCTCTTGGATGTCTGTATTTACCCCTCTGTGGCCTGTCAGCTGGAAAGGACCAATTTTTTGTTGGCCAATTTCTGCTGAAGCGAGGGGGCTGTACCTGTAGGAAATCGTTGACTGTCTGCATAGATTTGCCTTATCCTCCATTTTCTTTAAGACTTCTTCTGCTTTAACTCCAAAAAGAACATCCTGCTGTAAGGGAGCATCTAGAAGCTTTGCTTTAACATGATCAGGCAGTTTGTTCCTTTAACCAAGCATGTCTACGTATAACAGACCCAGTGACAGCTGCTCTGCAGGAAGCCTCCAAAGAATCAAACTCACATTGTAAAGTATGTCTGCCCACCTGTTCAGTTGCATGCAACAGATCCTGCATTTCTTTCAATTCAGACTGTTGAGGGAGTGTGCTCATTTTTTGTTTTAACTGAGACATTAGAAATTGCTGATATTTTAGCATGTGAAACTGGCAATTTAGTGCCCTCATAGCTAGAGTGGCTGAGGTGTAAACCTTTTTCCCCCACCTGTCTAGTGCTCTGGAGTCCCTTTCAGAGGGTAAAGGAGTTTTTTGCCATAGAAGCCTTAGCCCCTTTGGGACCCTGGGAGATGGTCTCTGGATCAGCAACAGGACTTTTGTAAAGAAATTTGTGGGGGCAGAGAATCTGGGTTCAAACTGGATTCTAAGTAAACATCATCCACAATGTCTAAAACTGGGGGGATGGCAAGTGGTCTGTGCTGGGGGAGTAAAAGAAACTCTGAGCCTTTTCTTTGAGTCAGAGTAGTCCTGACCTTCCCAGTGAAAATGTTCCCTCATAGTGTGTAAAGTTTCCCCAAAGGAGTAGTCTTCAGGAGGAGAAGCCGAGGGAATAGAATCCTCAGCATCAGAATCTTCATAAGGGGAGAAGGAGTAATCGTGGTCCTCAGAGGAGCCTGAGGAAATAGACACTTGTTCAGAGGATGCATAATCTTCCTCTTGTCTAGGCCTTTTGTCGGGAGGGGGTTGGGAACCCCTTATTAAAGAGATCAAATATTCACCCATTTTGAGCATCTGTTTCTTAGGCATGGGGCCTTGAACAGGGGACTGAAGTGCAGTCTTTTTGGGTTTAATAGGAGTCTTCGTCTTAGGATATGTTTTTATGGTGGGCGTTGTCGGTCTGAAGACGCCTTCAGAAACCGAAGGTGTTTCTGCAGCACCATCTTTTTCAGCAGTGTCGCCGGTAGGGGCTAAACAAAATGGCTGCATCGGCCTAGTACTTAGCGCCAAAAGTTCCGAAGCGGACTCTGGTTCCAGATCTGCGGTAGTCAGGGGCTGTGTCAGAGCCTCACTGAAGACCGGTGAACCGGAGACCGGACCAGCAGAGGCCTCGGAGTCTGGCTTGGGTCTAGGCTGCCTGTTCTTATCCTTGCGTTTTTTGTGCACGCCGGTAGTGCGTTGCTCCAACGGCATAGTGTAGTTAAATTTTCTACTGAAGTAGTGTCGTGCGAAATCAAAGCGTCTTTTTATAGTACGCTTATTAAACCTACCACAAGAATGACAACTAGTGACGTTGTGGTCTGGGCCTAGGCAAGGTATGCAGTAAGAATGAAAATCCTTATGAGGTATTTGCTTCCCATAAGAAATACAATTGTTAACTTTTTCTGACATCGGTCTGAGGCCAGAAAAGATGACTTCAAATCTGAAATTCGACTTCGAAAATCTCAGGAGTCGGCCGACCGGCACTTGCGAACTGCTTCTGCTTCGGGCACCGCGCGGCAAGAAAGACTGAAGAAAATGGCGTCAGATGCATTATATATACCCCTGGAGCACTGACGTCAGGGAAGAAGAGACAGCAACCGATGCCGGACCAAGACTTTGGAATTCCAGCAGACTGCGGGACCGCCTGACGACAGGATAACCCAAGTGTGATGACTGCAGCAGGGTAACACGATGAACATCTTAAATGCAATGTGTTACAGGTAACTTAAATGCAAAAATGACAAACAGTAACGTTCTTACAAGTGAAACAAGGAAATAAGTACAGTAAGCATGCAGATATCACTAGGGATCCACAGAAGCGCTGAAAAGCCGCATTTTAGGTGGAATTAGCGTTTCAGGGAAACAACAAGCAAACAAGCATACAAATAAAGCTAGATTCAGCAGGCCTGGATCTAGTCTATGCTACAGCAAACAAGGTGTACCAATTTCAGTAAGAAACAGTTCAAATATGCAGGCACTATAAGCCTTTAACCAGAAATTCCCAGCTCAGAAGGGCAGAGTCCAGCCTCTCCTCCCACAAGAGTGCAGACCACGAACCTTCTTAATGTAAAATAACTGGCCTGAAGCCCAAGTGCTTAAACCAGAACTAATACACTTTTAGAATAACAGACACTGAGACCTCAATCAGCAGTTTACAACTTAGAAGGATGTAAGCTACCTGTCCTGCCACCACAGTGCAGGCCACAAACCTTCCTAATGTAAAACAACTGGTCTGAAGCCCAAGTGCTTAATCCAAAAGACTTAGAATGATAGAAAACTTGATTAAAGTGTAGCTATGTGTATACTCTGGTAGAAGTGAACACAGACCTCAACAAACCTCAAGCAACTACCTGAAGTCCAGGACTTAAACAGAGACCCTGATTCACGAGGAGCCAGTGGCCACCCTCAGCCTGGGAAATCAAACCCTGCTGGATCTGATGAGACATGGAGAAAACTGTCCTTCCATCTGTAGTGCTAGCACCACCTACAGCCAGTGAACTATAGGACTGCTCCTAGGAATCCAACCAGTCGTAGGCATGCTCTGGCTGGAAGATGGTCATCAACTTCCTAACAGGATGCAAATCCCATATTAACAGTGAACATCTCTAGAGCCCCACATCTAGTAAAGCAGAGAACAGGCATGAATATGGGTTCGCACTTATGATTGTACTTTGAGAAACACCCAAGTTTTCCCACATGGCAATACTTCAGTAGAATTCCATGTTGGGTATTTCAAATGCTGCTACTGCCCAAGTAGTAGAACAGACCAGACCCCCCCCCAATCACAGCTACAGGTAGCCAGGCTAGGAAATATTACATATCATTAGCAACCCCCACAAAAGCTGACATTACCAGTGCAGCCATAACTCGTTTGGTCATGGTCACACAAACGCCTGATATTTTCCACAACGAGGCAGTAGACTCATGGTCTTGTTACCACTGCAACAAAAATCAGCATATGACGCATTCAAAGCAGCTTAGAGCACAGAAGCATTGAGGAAAAAAAGACAAATTATGATGAGGAAAAACAAAATAAGCCCAGTCCTGGAATCCTAGACCAACTGATGCAGGCCACAGTGTGGCATCTCTAAAATGCATCTAAAACATAGAAAGGCTTCAGTGTTCTAGGACTGATATTTTAATTCAGTAGTTTTAACTGGCTACAATTGTGGTACAGTGAATTATCTACCACAAACTAAATGCCCCAAGGAGAAAGGGCAGCCTCAATGCATATGTCAAAAAATACCACATTACAATGCCAATATATCCCTCTACTTGCCAACATGAAAATTAGAAATGGACACCAAATGGCTACAGATCCAGTAGTAAAGCTGATGGGTTGGAAAAGAAGTTGTGCTGCTTCTGTGTCATCAACAGAAAAAAAAGGTTCCTATTAGAAAAAATCTGAGTCAACGCTTTCTATAAGGTAATCCTTCCAAACAATGACAATGCCCTTACCACTGTAGTAACTGGACATCATTGAGCCAAATCCCTTGTCAGGGAATGAAAGACGGAAATAAAAGTGACACATTTTTAGGGAATAAAAATAAATTATATACTGGTTGTCTCCAATCCTGGAAAAGTCTGAAATGCTACTAGTGAAGACAGCACACTCTTTATAAACCTGTTTTTCATAGCAACTAAACAACTCCGGAATATGAACAGGTATGGGGAAAGTTCCCTCCATCAAAGCTCATTTCCAGAGGTGAATGGCTTTTTAGTAGCTGGGGTAGTGGTAGTTCTTGTCTGTTGCAAAAATCAAACCAAAGACATAGTTTTGTTCTTGATGGCTGCACAGTCATTGGGAAAGCCACTCCCTAAGTAACTGCAGACCAAAAAGACCAACTCTCACTTCCAAGAGTCCTTGAGGGCTATGTTTCAGTGTATTTTAAGCCCCCATCAAAAAGATCAAACAGAAAATGCATCCAAAAAGGCAGCGTTGCTAAAGGCTGTGGATTTAAGAATGGTATGCTGGTCAGCAGCCAGAATATCACTGTCCACACACTAATTTTTTCTGCATGACATGTGATTAATGGAGTCAAATGAGTCAGGCCTCCTGCTTTCATTGAACTGCTACTGCCCACTGGCACTCATGTGCATCACTTTTGTAAAGGGAATCATCAGAACAGAATATGTCAACTGGTCAAATTCCTTTGAGAGAGATGTAGGAGAAACAAGAATGTCTGAATCCTCTAAAGAACTAAAGATACCTCCAAGTGTTTATAATTCATCATGCAACCAAATAAAGGTTGGCAAATGACAGACAATTCTGAGACTTTCTGAACCTGTGCAAGATCTCAGAGGCTGCAACTGTAAGACCAAGTCCCTCAATTGAGCAAGACCCTGTCAGACTGACTTAACCCTGTCAGACTGACTTAACAATAAGCTAGTTATCAGTTAATGGAAAAGAATCCCAGCCTTTCAAATGAAGGGCTTAAAAGCTGCCATTTTTCTATATTCTGCAAGCACATTAGGATTGGAGGAAAAGGTGAAAAGCAGATGAGTGACATTATTCAGAAATTAAAACTTTTTCAATGTTCCTTCTTTGAGTATGAAGCTAAGCACTTTGGCTGTCCAAGGAGCACATCCCCTCTCCCCTGACAGAAAAAGGACATGACCATGTGGAAGTTCCCTTTGAAAATAAAGATGTTTAAGGTTCTTAGATTCAAACAGGTTCAATGTTTCCAACCTTTCTGGCACTAAAAATGAAACAAAAATAAACCGACAGGGCCTGCAAGTTCTCAGAGATGGTCTTAAAAGACTCCCTTCTCCAAGGGCTTTAGCATGTTGCCTGTACTTCAAGTTTCCACCTTTTAGATCTATCTAGGGAATATATATTGAGCAGAAGTAAAGCAGAAAAGTCCTGACAACTGCAGGTTACCAGGCATGTCATGACATATGTCTCAAAAAGACTACTTTTTCATCAAACTGAGAAAAACAGCATCTCTAACCGCTTCATGAAGGCGATTCTTGGGTTCGAAGTCTAAGACTGCTGCTGGCCATGTCAAAAAGGATGCACCCCCCCCAATGCTGGCCATGCCAAAAAGGTTGCACCCCCCCCCCCCCAATGCTGTCAAAGTGCCAAGGAGATCTCCACATATTTTTTAATGATCTTGTTTGATGCCAGAAAAATATTAGAGTTGCTCATCCTGCTGCAGGCCCTGAAAGTTCTAGAAGAACCAGATGATCCAATGAGTTCTAGCAGGACAAGGGTCTCCACTAGATCTGTGACTTGGGAATATGCACTGCAAAGTATGAGAGTTACGTACTTAACTACAAGCATACATCTTTCATGTCCATCTAACAATGCTTATTTCTCCTTTGCTCAAACAATGCCGTGGGCTGTCACAGCAGGGACACTGGCATGACTCATACTTGTGCAAGTACCTTACCTGAAGCCTGCAGAATGGTCTTTGTGAACAAAGCACAACTACAAGCGGAATGCTGAGCTGGCCTGGTTAAGTCCAACAAAGGTCAAGCAAACATCTAAATTAGAGACAAAAATGTCTTAATTGAGGTATTTAGTAAGTGTTCTACTCAGCAACAAAGTTGTGTAGTAAACAGTATCGTGCCTTTGGATCATCACCCTTTGAAGGGATCAAGGAAATGCCACTGTGTAACTGCTGTGGTATAACATAAATGACAAAACATATTTTCTGCAACCTAATCCTTTTAAGTGGGTGCACAGAAGGTTTTACTCGATGCAATGTGCCACTGGTGTTCTCTTATTGGAACACATGCATGTAAATGTACCTAACAAATGTTTTTAAAAGTGTCTTTCCTAAGAAAGACCGTATGTCAGTTAACTCGCCTTATGTCACCTCAACAAAAAGCCAACAGAGCAACCCTTTCTAACCTGCAAGCACAAGAAATTGCCATTGCTGACTCCCACCAGTAAGTGTTTTTAACTTTCCTTGCAATTGATTCTAAAAAGGATCAGAAAAGTACTAACTGTTTAGATTTAAATGTATTGGTCTTCCAACATAACTTCTCACATTTCCTTTTGTCTTAAAATATTTCCTACTCAATAATGGAGGATTCTACTAGCTACACCAGACCAAAATGGCTGTGCATTATAAATGTTGTGTCCTGCCATTACCAAGCTGGTTTACTCAAGGGAAATGTGTTGCTAACAAGGTCCTGCTTTCGTAGTGTCAGCACATACAACAGGTTTAAATACAGTTTTCCAGAACCATACCACAAAACAAAAAGCAAAACAAAAAGTTTAAGGATTTGTCTGTACTTGCTTTACATATAGTTACACACACGATATATATGATATAGCACTTCTAAACAAGAAGAGGCCTCTTTGTACAAGAGATACCCCTCCCAAGAGATACTTTTCTACTGGACAACTTTACACTAAACAGCCACATAATAGGAATACTGTATCCCAAGGCTTACTGTGCAGCCCGATGACTGACCGAATAATATGGGCCTGTAGCATCACCGTATTCAGGATAACTGGCGTAATACTGGCTACCGTAATCTGTTCTTTGTTCCAATGAGCTGCTTCCACTGGGACCATCAACTGCCTTACTTGGTCCAGAGGGCTTTTTGAAGTCAAGTGGGGCATCCGCTAAATTAGGTTGAAATATTTCCTGCTGGAACAGTAACGGCTGCTGTTGATGTTCACTCATGTACCCTGTATGCTCAGTGGAAAACTGTAATGGAGCTGTCACTTGATCAGCAAACGATGTGCTATAATATGGTTCACTTATCACAGGCATTAGCTCACTGCGATCTGGGATTGAAAAAAAATTCCCTGATGACACCTCGTCGTCGTCATCCT